>NC_056750.1:773900347-774047847 GCF_019279795.1 Protopterus annectens
TCCCAGAGGCTTGATACGCCAATAGGATACATTGAGAAATCCAGCATGAGAGATACTTTTGATATTGCTTTCCCCAAATTAAATCTGGCAAAGGAAACGAACAGCTGGTCGGATTATCTATGACCAGCTGTTCTAAGAGTATAAAAGCGTAGCTGCCTATGAACATCTAATGAGTGCAGCTTGTACTCTCCTTTATTCTGATAGTTAGGGAAGAAAACCGGTAAATTTATCGATTGATTTATATTGGTTTCTGATGCTATTTTGGGAAGAAAAGAGGGATTGATCCTGAGGTACACTCTGTCCGGGTGAAAGATCAAATAAGGAGGCTTCACAGAAAGAGCTTGAAGCTCCGAAACTCTTTTTGCAGAAGTGATGGCTACAAGGAATGCTGTTTTCCAGGACAAGAATTTGAGATCTACTGAAGCAGCGGGTTCAAAAGCTGGAGAGTCAAGGTTTGAAGAACTAGTGAAAGATCCCACGGTGGTACGGCTTCTTTGATAGGGGGGTTTAAGCAAGAAGGTGCCCTTGAGAAAGGTTTTACACAACTTGGCCGACATCCAAGGCCCTGTATCATGTCCCACATGGTAATGTGAGATGGCTGCCAATTGCACTTTGACGGTTGAACAACTAGCGCTTTCCTGAAAAAGTTCGGTTAGGAAGTCTAATATGGATGGAAGAGGAGCCCTAAAGGGATCTAGATCATGATGCTCCGCCCAGATGGAGAAACGTTTCCATTTACTGCGGTACACTTTCCTGGTGGAGGGCTTATGCGCTGCCACAAGGATGGCTTTGACTGGTGAAGAGATACCGGGAGTCCTAACTAGGAGTGGAACTGGAGCAACCAAGCTGTCAGTTTCAGATTGTCCAGATTTGGGGTCGGTAAGTCCGACGGATGGGAGATTAGATCCGGACTGTGATCCAGAATCCAAGGAGGATTCACTAGGTGAGACCACAGGTAAGGGAACCAAATTTGCCGAGGCCAGAATGGGGCAATGAGGATCATCCTGCTCCCCAACCGCGAGGCTTTCTGTAAGAGTTGCAGCATCAGGGGTAGAGGAGGATAGGCATAAAGTAGACCGGGTGGCCAAGCATGCACCAGAGCATCTCTTGGAGTTTCCCCTGGAGGGGGAATCAGAGCGAAGAAATTGCCGCATCTGGTGCTTGAGGGAGACGCAAAAAGATCGCAGCAGGGTTGCCCCCATATTGCGAATATCTGCTTCGCTACTAGTGGATTGAGAGACCACTCGTATGGGGTAAGAAGGGTGCGACTGAGTTTGTCCGCTAGGATGTTGGTCCACCCCGGAATGTGCGTTGCAATCAGAAAGCGGTTGGTGGAGATCGTCCATTCCCACACTCTCATGGCTTCGCGACATAGAGGGTAAGATCTGGTTCCACCCTGTTTGTTGATGTACCAGACAACCGACATGTTGTCCGACTGAATTGCAATCGTTCCTATGGGGAGGAGATTCTGAAGTGCTTGCAACGCGTACAGCACCGCTCTCATCTCCAGAACGCTGATATGCAGGGAGGTCTCTGTGTCGTTCCATGTGCCTTGGACCGTCCTGCCTGAATAATGCCCCCCCCACCCGAGGCAGGAGGCGTCTGTGGTCACCGTGGCGAGAGGGGGAGAGGTGCAGAAGGGACGGCCCGTATGGAGGTCCGAAGCATGGCGCCACCATAATAGAGCCCTCCTGCAAGCCTTGCTGATAGCAATGGGGTGGTGAAGAGGAAGGGACAGAAAGGACCATTGCACGAGATGGGTCCATTGCAGTACCCGCACGTTCAGACGGGCGCATGGAAGGAGCGTAATCGCTGCCGCCATGGAGCCCAGTGCCCTCAGGACCAATTCCGCTGGTGGGGTCTCTGGAGGACAGCCCGCACATGGAGTTGCAAATTCCGAATTCTCTCGGACGTTAGAAAGGCTCGTAGCTCTCTGGTGTCTATTCTGGCTCCTATGAATTCTATGACTTGTGTCGGGGCCAGAAGGGATTTGTCGGCATTGATGGTGATGCCTAACTGTGGGGCTGGGCGGAGAAAGAAATCTCTGGCTGAGCAAAGTAGATGCCTTGTTGGGGCGGTCAGATGCCAGTCGTCCAGGTACAGAAAGACCTGTATTCCCTGGAGTCTCAGGTGGGCCGCAATCACTGCTAATACCTTGGTGAACATCCTGGGGGCTGTGGTGAGGCCAAAGGGAAGGACCCTGAACTGGTAGTGACTGGCTCCCAGCCAGAAGCGGAGGAACCTCCTGGATCGTCTGTCCATTAGAATGTGGTAGTACGCATCCTTGAGGTCTATAGAGCACATCCAATCGTTCTCCCTTAGAAGGGGGAGAATAGATTGAAGAGTGACCATTCGGAATTTTTCCTTGGTTACCGACAGGTTCAAGCGGGAAAGGTCTAGAATCGGTCTCAAGTCCCCCGTCTTTTTTGGCACCAAAAAGAACCTGAAGTAGAACCATAATCCGAGCTGGTCTTGGGGGACGGGCTGGATGGCTCTTTTTCTTAGCAGCTGCTGAATTTCTGCGGCCTCCCTCTGATCGGGTGGTACATCGGGGAGGTTCTTGAATTTGGGGACACGGAGTAATGGTATTTTGTACCCTCTGGATATAATGCGAAGCACCCAGCGGTCTGTCGTGATGGACTCCCATGCCGCTAGGTGCTCCGAGAAGCACCCCCCGACTGCCTCTAGAGTGGAGCAGCCGGGCAACCCTTCAGGGCTGCTGCGTGGGCCGTTCAGAGAAAGGTTCTCTGGACCCAAAGTTTCTCGGAGCCCCTCTGCCCCTGGGGTGGCGTCCTCCCTGTCCTCCTCTGTCACGGAAGGACTGGTTGTCCAGACCGGGTTGGGAATGTTGCGATTTCTGGAACCACATCTTCTTCTGACCCTTTTTGTACTTCGAAAAGGACCGCTGGGGAGCAGAGAAGCAGACTCCGACGGCAGACGTCTTCCCGTCTTTCTCGCTCTGGACAAGTGTCTTGTGAACCGTTTTGCCAAACAGGGCAGAACCATCGAAAGGGGCGTTCGCAAAAGATGTTTTAAAAGGCTCCGCAAAGTCACAATGACGGAGCCAGGCCTGACGTCTCATGACTAGGCCTGCTCCGCTAGCCCTAGCGGCTCCCTCGGTGGCATGGGACAATAGCCGCATAGAGGTATTTGAAATTGATCTCAGAGTGGCCATTCGGGTGGAGTACAATTGCTTGTCCTCCGCCGACATGGACTCGGGGGGGGGGGGGGCAGCGTATTCTTTGATAAGATCCCGCTGCATCCTGATGACATGTGCCATATAGTTCAGAGACCTTACCGAGAAGGTCGCTGAACTAAAAACTCGCTTCCCTAAGCGGTCCATCGAGCGGGACTCCTTGCTCGGTGGATGGACTGAGGGGCTCTCCTGAGCTAGTTCCCTCTTCGTGGCTGCCGCCGTCAACATGGCATCTATGGGGGGGGCCTTGCTCCAGTGCGACCGGTCTGAGGGGGGGCTTAGTATTCTGTCCGGGCATTTTGGTATTGGCTCCACGGTGTCTGGATCCTTTCACGCCCTGGTGGTAATGAGGTCCACCAAGGGGTCGGCCAGAGGGGACACCCAAGAGGTAGACGGGCCTGCTTCGAATGCCTCCAGAAACACGGACTCATCGGAGGAAGACTTGGGGGCAGACCATCCACCTCTGATCCTCAGCATCTCCATGATGTCTCCAAAGGAGACATCCTCAGGGGGTGATCTTGGTGAGCCTTCCCCTTCCTCCAAGTCCGTGTCCTCAGTTAAGGACTCAGGGGAGTCCATGTGCCTCCTCTTGCACTTATGCTTGCGGGGCACTTCCTCGGGGGGGCTGTCCGAGGAGGCCTCGCCAACAAAATCCTGTTCCAATGGAACCATCTGGGACATTGAAGCAGGCTGTCCCTTTGGCCGGGTGATGGAAGCCTGGCCCAGCAGAGAGGGAGTGCAGGGAGGAGCCGAGAGAAGGACCGGGGGTCAGGATTCTCTCAACAGAGCCCTCTCCACAACATCGAAAGCAAGGGGGAACCACTCTCTCTCTGGGCTCTGAGAGTCGGCTCCCACTCTGATCCGATGAAAGGATCGGAATCGGCACCGAGCCCATCAGATCCGAAGGACCAGTGCGCTCCGACCTGAACGGAGCCGAAGGCACACTGAATCCCTCGGATCCGAAGCTCGGGCCACGGCTCCGAGAGGTCGGATCCGACAGGCTCGAGGGCAGGGTCGGATCCGAAGTACCAAGTACTGTCGGCGCCGACCCACCCCCGGTTCCAACGCTGCTCGGCTCTGAACCCGGATAGCGGGTCGGAGAAGGAGCAATAGGATGGAAAAAAGGTGTCGAGCTCCCCCCCATAGGGGGGGAGGCAAGAGCACTCCCATCTGCAGCTGGGCCTGGATGAACCTTCGCATCATCCAGTCCAAGTCTGCATCGGACATACTGAAAGTCGATCTCGAAGAGGTCACCGAGGCAGGCCTGGAATGCCAACTCGATGACCTCGATGGAGATCGGGCTTCCTCCTCCTCGGGCCCTGGGAGAAACAAGGGGATCGGAGCCGAGGAGGAGGAGACCTAGAAGCAGTGGAGGGAGAAGCCCGCTTAGCTGGCGGGGCCGAAGCGGAGGTCTCGGCCCACCGCTTGTGGTGCTTCTCTCTCCGTTTCTCCCTCCAGGCCTCCCTGTCCTCTGGCGCTTTAGCGGGAGTTTGAGTCCCGGCCGGAGGAAGGGGGGCAGGAATGGCAGCAACCACAGCCTGTGGTGGAGCCACGGGAGCAGCTGAGTCCGGGTGTAAAAGTCCCACCAAGACCAGCTTCGACCTCTGCTCTTTCAGTGCCCTGGGGTTGAACGTTGCACAAATGGTACAGCCTAAGGTGAGGTGTTCAACCCCAAGGCACCGAACGCACCGAGTGTGGCCATCAGCTGGGGAGAGCTTATGGCCACACTCGGTACATTTAGAAAAAATGACTTTTGGGGCCTCAGCCATACTTAAAAGAAAAAGTAATGTTACACACACACACAGGCCCCAAAACACAACACACACACACTAACGACCAGTGAAGGGAGGGAAAAAACTACTTAAAAGAAAAATATTTTTACTCTACAGGGAACCTAACACTTACACACTTTATATTTTTGTGAAAAAAGAAGAAAGTTGACAGAAAAATCAAACTTAACTGCCAATTACTAGTCGAGCTCACAGGAATCCAGCTATCCACAAGCACGGCAAACTAGATCTGAGGTCATGGAGGGTTAGCAGGGGATTATGGGTGAGGGGAGGAGCTAGGAGCTCGGATCCATTAGCTTGAAACAAGTTGCCGGCTCGGATCCGATATTGGATCCAAGACCCACAGGTTGCTGACAAATTAACTCCCTACTTCAGATGTTGTGTTTTCAGGGAGGTTTGTAGATTAGTTAGAAGTGGAGCTCTGTAGAGAAGGGATTTAATTAGAAAGGAAGTAGAGTGATTTTAGTGGCAGTTGTAAGATAGTGATTTTGTCGATAGAGCATCCCTCGTTTTTGATGGTTTTTTTTGATATTTATTTGTAGATGGGAGTTGAATTTTAGTTTATCAATTTGGACTCCTAGCAATTTTGTCTCTGTCACCAGTTCTAGCTGAGTGTTATTTTGACTGTTGATAGAGAATGTCTTTGTATTAAAAGAGTTGACTTTAGTGGGGGGTGAATATCATTAATTTGGTTTTAGAGGCGTTGAGTGCTAGGTGATTTTTCATCCATTGTTCAGTGGTAGAAAAAGCATCCTGAGTTAGCGTTAGGAGTGTTGGGATAGATGTGGCAGTGCAGACAATGGTAGAATCATCTGCATATTGGATGATGTTGGAAAGAGGGATCGCCTTGTGGAAATCATTTATGAATATGTTGAAGAGGAGTGGACCTAATATGGAGCCTTGGGGGACTCCAGTTGGGGTGTTAAGGAATGAGGAGGTTGCCTTTTTCCATTTTACTGCTTGATATCTGTTGGATAAGTAGCTGGAGAACCAGTTCATTGATGGAGGAGATAGGTTAAGTTTTGAGAGTTTGGTTAGAAGCAGGTTATGTGATATAGTATCAAAGGCTTTAGAGAGATCAAGTAGAAGGGTAGAGACAATAAGGCCAGAGTCCCGGGCTTTATTTACAGTTTCGAGGAAGGACAGGAGAGCTGTCATAGTGCTGTGATTAGGTCTGAATCCGTGTTGTGTGGGAGATAGTAGGTGATTATCTAGGAGATATGGTAGGAGTTGAAGTTGGATACACTTTTCAAGGTGTTTAGAGATGGGGGATAGGATAGCAATGGGGTGGAAGTTAGTAACACTGTTATTATTGCCACCTTTATGTAAAGGTATGATAAAGGCTTTTTTCCAGATTTGGGGAACTATGCTTTCTTGGATTGAGCGATTGATTAGTATGCTAATGGGGTAAGCAACTGCTTCAGCAGCTATGCTAAGAAAGTAGGAAGGGATATCATCAGGGGCATTGGTACATGGTTTTAGTTTCTGGAGGAGTTTTTGTATGGTAGAAGTGGGTACAGGTTTTAATGAGAATGGAGGAGAGTGTGGAGAGGGGGTGCTGTGGGGTGAAGATGATGAGGAGGAAGAGGTAGGAGAGGGGGGTGGTTGGTAAAGGAGGTGAGGAAGATGAGGAGGGAAAGAGTAGGAGAGGAGGTGGATGGCAAAGATTTAGTAGATATGGGTGGGGGAGAGGTAGTAGTGCTGGGTGGAGTGTTGATGGGGGGAAAGGAGGAGAGTTTGAGTGTGTGTTGTTAGAGAAGGAAGAAGCTAATCTGGAGATAGATTCAATGAAAAAAAGAGTTGAATTGAGTAGCTAAGTCGATGTCTGGGGCATTAGGGTCTGGGGTGGGGGAAACAGGCTTACTGGGATTAAGTAGGGTGGAGATGCCTTTCCAGAATTTCTGAGGATTTGTTTTGTTATTGCTTTGGAGAATGGAGAAGTAATTTTGTCGATCAGAGATGATCAGCTTTTTTACCCTGTTTTTAAGTGTTTTATATTTGTTGTGAATGAGGGGGGTCTTATTTTTCTGGTACTTTGTCCAGGCTTTATTCTCTTTGCTTCATTGTTGCTAGTGTATTTTTGGTAAGCCAAGGGGCGGTTTTGGTTTTTATTCTTTTCGTTCTTAGAGGACCATGGAGGTCTAGTAGTTCTAAGAATGTGGTGTTGAAGTGGGCAACAGCATTATCTAAGGGTAGTATGTATGTATGTATATATGTATGTATGTGTGTGTGTGTGTGTGTGTATATGTATGTGTATATATATATATATATATATATATATATATATATATATATATATATATATATATATATATATATGTATATATATATATATATATATATATATATGTGTGTGTGTGTGTGTGTGTGTGTATATGTATATATATATATATATATATATATATATATATATATATATATATATATATATATATATATATATATATATATATATAGCTTCCCATTATGGGAGCACCCGACATCTGGGGCAAGGAGGACTGATGTAATGGCTTCAGCTGCATGCTTTATACCCCTGACAGCCTGACGTCGTGGAGGATGGGAGAGGAGCCGCGCAGGACCCGGGAATTTGATGGTCGGGCCGACTGAGGGCTGCCTGCAAGCAGATAGCCCAAGTGCAGTGACTGCAACAGTGAATACACTCCAACATCTACATTTATGGAAAGTGTGCGCAACTGTACTTTTGGAGATCTGTCCTAAATTGCCCTTTCTAAACGCCTTTGTAAAAGTTTTGAAATTCAAAATGATCACGTTAGGGTGTCTTAGCATTGCTTCTAGACCCCTGTTTCATGGTGACATCAGATCTTAAGAATGCTTATCATATCCCAGGTTCAGAAAAATTTGAGATCTGCTTTGTTTAGCTTACATTACAAGTTTTCTTCACACTTTGAACAATCTACTGCACCTTGAGTGTTTTGGATTGCCTGGCCCCAGTGGTTGCCTGTTGCAGAACCCTAGACATCCTTGTTTTTCCTTATTTAGCTGACTTGATTTTTGCAGATTCTGTATCCAGATGCTTAGATTCCTTGAACAAGAATGCATCCCTGTTTTCCCACCTAGACTTCAAATTGAACCTTCAAATGTCCTTCCTCACATTCTTCTCAACTAATTATTTTCCCTGGGGTGTTGGATAGGGACAGTAAAAAAGATGTCCTCCTTGCCAGAAATTCTGAATTTGGGGCATTTTCTTAGGTTTCTGTCTTCTAAACATGGCCTTGGCAAGAGAGAGACTCTTCTAAGCCTCATTGCACTGGTGATCCTTGTGATACCACTAGCCAAATGCCATGTGAGAAAAATTCAGTGGTACTTTAAAATTGTTCGTTCTCAGTACCTACATTCCTTGAGTGTACCGGTACTGGGATTTGTGAAACTGGAACTGCAGCAGTGGACTAATCAATTGTCTTATGAATCCAGATCTCCTTTCTCTCTCTAGACCCCAGTTCAGTCTGTCGAGATGGACTCTCCAGATTTTGTGTGTGGTGTAGTGTCCATGGGGGGGTTTAAATGCAAGACTTATGGGGTTCCCTGGACACATTAAAGCTCATAAATGTAAAAGAGATGTTTGCAGTGATTTGTGCCTTAAAAATTCTTCACCACTTGTAGACTCTGGGCCCTTTTTAGCAGCGTCAGTGGTGCAATAGCGCACACACTCCTTTGGTGCAGAAGGCTGTGGGTTCTATTCCCACATCAGTTATGGTGTACTGCAGTACTAAAAATTGAATAAGTGGGGTGCCGCACTCCTGAATGTGCCTTCCTTTGAGATCTGCTTGTGTTGATGGTAACTCAGGTGAAAGTAAAAGATCTCATGGCACATGTCAAAAAGAATAGGGGAAGTTCCTGATACCCTGGCAAACTTCCCCTAGTAGTATAAAGACCATCTCCGGTCTCCCTTAAAAAGAGGCTTATACGCTAGTGGGACCAGCCTGATCAACAAAGGATAAATTTTGTTGTTGGTCACAGACAACAGTAGTGTTTTGGTGTTTGAACAAGCAAAGGGTATAAGGTCATATCCTCATTGCCAGTTAGCAGTACTTCCCTGGGAGCTGGCTTTACAGCATTTCTGACTGTTCAGTTCTTTTACATTTCTTGAACAAAACACACTGGCAGGCTTCACTGGTGAAAGCTCCATGTATAGGTCTTCCAGGACTTTATTTAGATGTGTGGAATGCCTCGAGTAATTTGTTTATCATCTTTCAAAACAGACAACTGAAAATTATTTTAAAGATATCCTTGCAGCCATGCTTGGAAGACACTGTACAATTTCCATTGTCTTCAATGTTCCTGTCTGGATGTCCACCTTGCCCAGTGCTTCCCAAGGTACTTCTGAAAAGTAATTAGAATTACCAAGGATCATTGCAGCAACCTCCTTTTGGCCCAGGCAAAGTTGGTTCTGCCTTTCAACAGAATTGGTCAAGGACAATTACCAGAAACTTCCTCACAGACGGGATCACCTCATCCAGAAAAAAGGAGGTCATTGTCCCACTGTACTCTTCCCTCATTAGACCCATTATAGAGTATAATGCTCCGTTTGGTATGTACCTCAAAGACATCTGCAACAGCTGGAAAGGCCACAGAAATACCTCACTAAAAGAATCACAGGCCTAAAGCAGATGCCATATGCTGACAGTCTAAAAAAACTCCAGCTATACTCTGTGGCATATCGTCTACTCAGAGGTGATCTCTGCTTAACATACAAGGCCATGTCAAACCCTGAGCTGTTGGACATGCTCCACTTAAAGAAATCCCAATCCCTCTGAGCCACACGCTCCAGGGATCTAAACCTTATCACAATGAACAAAACATGCTGGAGGGATAGATTCCTGACCCAGAGACTCCCCACACTCTGGAATAGACTGCCCATACATGTCAAGCAGAGCGCCTCATTGGCCCTCTTCAAAAGGAACCTTGATGATTGGATGGGAGATAGGAAATTCAACCCGAGGATCATGTCAGTCGCCCTGCTAGACAGGGGCCCAGAGAAGTAAATATTGTGGGAAGAAATATCCAGGGAATTGTTATGGCTAGACTTGCATAGGCCTTAGGGCCGATAGCCTAGTACCAACCTATGAACCTATGTTTGGATCTCACTCCTTAACATAAGGAGCATTCAGCATAAATACCTGTTTAAGAAAGAACTTAAACTTTTTCTCCTGAAGACTTGGCCATGCCCTTGTCAACCCCCCACTTGAACTAGTCTCCTCTCTTCTCATCTTATCTGCTTCTCCCTATCAACTCTTCTTCCTCCTTGTACTTGCTCTAGCAAACTGTATTTATACTGCTCTTGGTGTAATATTCTCTAAACCTTTTAATTATTTGGCCTATGCTTGTATACTGTTCTCAAATTTTGGAAATTGTACTTAACTGTTATTTTACCTATGCATTGTATTGCTATACACAAATTTTGATTGTACTATATTTCTGTGACTCTACTTTAATATTTTGTAAATATCATAATCACTTGCATTATCTCTGGAGCTTTTCTCCTCGGGTCTCCACTGAAAATGGGCCCCTGGCTCAGTTGGACTAACCCGGTTAATACATGTCAATAAATAAAGCAGATCATTTGTTACTTGTTCCTGTTCAGGCTGCCATCAATCACATTTTTTCCAGACAATATACATTATAAAGGCAGTAACAATGGATTTCTTTAATTTACTGTAGGCACTAGGAGTATGACATCCAAATAGTTTGAGGAAGGCTTTCAGATAAGTTCTATGAGTGGGGCTATAAACAACTAGGCAACCACTCTGATGAAAATCATTTAATACAGTTGATAAAGTGGTGTTTCTTCAGACAAATATAAAGGAATTTAATGAAAACAGTAAAACAATGCAGGCTCAGACTCACTTGATCAGTACCAAAGATTTTCTTTTTTCATTCTCTACCCACTGGTCTTTCTGAGCACTAAAAGTGAGGCTGTAACAGCAATAACAGATAACTGAAAATAAAATAATTAACATGTTGAATGAGCGGCCATGACCATATAAAAATATTTAACTTTGGTGATTTTATCACAAATCTTCTACAGTGAGTTATACTCTGACGTGCAAAGCACACCTTTATATTATCCTGTTACTTTAGCAGAAGCAACCACCACTTCATTATGTAGCAGGTCTATTTAAAAAAATATCAGTCCATCAGCAATCCTTTTCACTTGCCTGTGATTCTCAGACTGACTTGTTTTGACACTTTTTTTTTTGTATTGTGGACCCAAGCCTTTTGGTAAGTTTACTGGTGTATAGCAGTTTAGCCAATAATAATTTTAAAGTTACTTTTTCAGTAAGTGCTATCGAGAATTCTTGGGGATACGATACACACCCCAGAGTAAACAAGCTGCTGTTCTAAGACTTTCTTCTGCAAGAAGACTTGCAGCTCCTGTTGATCAATCTCTGGCACCACAGGTCCCGTCATCACAAACATTTTTAGCATGTTATGGATCCGCTCCAGAGGCAGGCTCTCCAAGTTGGTTAACATTGCCTGTATGTAGGTCCAAAATAGCTGAAGGGAAAGACAGACATATATATATATATATATATATATATTAAAGACAAAAGACATACACACTTATCTTAATATGACAATACTAGTAAACTACATTCCTCATGTAACAAAATAGATGGTTGATACCCCTTTTGTCTTCAGAAACATCATTACAGAAGAAGTTCATTTTGTGAAGTCCAGTTTCATTCAGCTCAGTCTGATTACATCCTATCTGCTTCTACACTGTATCTGCAGATGGCATTACACACAAAAGTATGAAAACAAACAGAATGTGTTGGGTAAAGTCCAAAGCCACATGAAAAATGGCTGCCCCGACTATAAGCAGACGCAGGCTAACAATGAAAAGCCTCCCCAGGCTGGTATCATCTCAGCTGTGCAGCCCTATTAACTGAACCTATAAAACAAGCTCTTCGCTAAGCACTGAGAAACTGTTCTATACAATTTTACAAGGAAGTATACCCAGGCAACTACAATACTGGAAAGCCTAGCATGTTTCTGTGGGAAAAGAAAGTAGTTAAACTTTCACTGACTTCTCAGTTAAAAAAGGCTACCACCACACCTGGCCTCCACATATCCAGAAACAGCACTAAGTTTGTTTAGTACTTCAACATCCAATCAACAGATATGCAAATTCATGCAACAAAACAGGGTAGAAAAATATGAAATCAACACCAAAAAGAAAGGATCTAAAGCATATGCTGATACATGAAGTACACACACAGTATTTCATGTTTTCTATCTTTGAGATGATTAACTGTATGCAGAATCCAACAAATTCAGCTAAATTCTCTGTAGTTGTGTGTTTAACAAGCCTATGCTTCACAGATATCTGAGGAAGTAACCCCTAAAAGAAAGCTAACATAGCAAAAGCAACCCTATTTTTTTTTGGTTTGTTTTGTCCCCTGCTTACCATCAGCTCTCTCCCTTTGAACCACGTTACTGATCCATTCATTCTCCCTTCTTAATAGCCATATGGCTCATTCATTCCTTGCAAACATGGATCAGGCTTATCATTTGCTGAACAGTCACTTAAATGAAGGAAAAAGTTTTTTTCGGCTTACTATCCATCTTCCTTGAGCAGACCTGGAACATGCTCAAGGGGCCAGTGTACAAGATGCTCAACAACTGCCTTCCTTCTGCAAGTGACAAAATCAAAGCCCAGCCCCTTTAGAAGCTGCACTGTCACTGCACACCTTGGCCACCATCATAAAAAGTGTCATGCTCTGTACACCCTCTTCTCCCCGAGAGAAGTTAACAGGCTCCACTCAAGTTCCTCTCCTACCATACCCAGCTCTTCCAGCTCCAGGGCTTCTAACCAAATCTCATATGGTTGGGTCATAGTCAGGGTTGTACCCCTCTATGCCAGTGGCAAACTATAATAGCCCTGGATGTGAAGTACTGATCCTTACCACATCTCTCTTTTTGAAACACTAATAAAAATGACAATAGCACTTGAAAACCAGTTTACTATAACGCAACCCATCATAGCAAAAAGAGCAGATCAGACATTTTAAAGAACTTCATAGGTTCATAGATTAGTACTAGGCTAACTGCCCTTGCGAGCCAATTTATGCCTAGCCAATTATCCCTTGTGAGACTCAAACCTTGCACCTTGTGTTTGTAAGGCAAACACCTTAACCATTAGGCCACCCTCCCAAACCTCTATAAAAGTAGGCACACAAATATTTGAGGTGGTATAAAGGGGTCTATACCAGAACACCAAAAGTTCACATTTTTGAATGTTCTTACATCGACCCCTAATCAGCTAACGCTGACAACACTGAACATTCAGAACAGCGATTTTTTTCCTATGGAAAAAATTTGCTGTTCCAAAACACACACACAACACAAGCACACCAAACAAACAGCAATCCCCACACACACACACACACAAAATCTTACAGCTAAATCTACACTTAACTGTACAAACACCACTAACTATCCACTTACCTTAACCCAAACCCTAAGGTTCATCACTATCGCACACTCACCTCACCCGCACCCTAACCCCCCCTTACCCTCATCCACACAATCGCACACACATCTCCCTCGTGCCCTAACCCTAACTCACCTAACCCACTCCCAATCTCACACTTACCTGAACCCGACCCATAACTTTCCAACACAGCGCTGAAAATAGCGAAACGACAGAAACAGATAACCAAATTCTTTCCCTAGGAAAAAATTTGGTTATCTGTCGTTTCGCTATTTTCAGCGTTCGCTGAATAGGGGTTGATGTAAGAACATTCGAAAGTATGAACTTTCGATGTTCTGATATAGAGCCGTATAAAGTATGTAACATTCTTCTTGACATTTGATAATGATTTAAGGAAGAGAAGACATTCTGAACCAAAACACCACCCAAAAACACACCAGGAATGAAAGGAGGATTAGCAGACAGAGGCACCCCACTCCTTAAAAGGGTGAGGCCACAGCAGCTTGCAGTTTGACTAACATTCAAGGTGAGAAACACCTACTAGTTAGATTGTTAAACTGGCTGAAGGAAGACTTCTCTGAATACTTCTAAAGCAAAACTGAAGATCCAAGAAGAATATGTTAAATCTCCTTTGATGCAGGAGATATAAACTTTCTAACCTGGAAGTCTGTAGACAGCAAAGAAGGGCAGATACATATCAAGGTGGACAGGCCTACAAAGCAGAAGCATAAACTTTGAAAGAGGAATAAACTAATAAAAACTATTGGTTCCAACTATACTGATGGTTTGTCTGGACCTTCTGGTGGTTATTTCAGTGTTGATTTACTAATTCCTGCTCAAAGGGGGGGGGCATAACTAAGATGGAAGCAAAGGCAATCTCATTAGAAATGGAAAAAGAAGTGTGTGTGTGTATGTCCATGTTGTGAGTATATGTGTGCATGAAAGTGACAATGAGATCAATTGAGCCATTGTTTTATGCTTGCTAAGCAGCACGTTTGCTGCTTAGCAAGTGTAAAACAAACTAATTATTACAAAAAAAATTTAAAAGTGTATGCATGTGTGCATGTATGAGTCTGTTTATGTTTCTGTCTGCATGTGAGAATGTATGGGTGCTTGCGTGCATTAAAGCGGAAGTGTGTGTATGTGCATGTATGTGAGAGGGGGAGACAAATTGAAAAGTGGATGCAACTCATTTAAAATTAAGAGGTAGGCATACCTGTCAACCTCTTATCTCAAGAGATCCAGATAAAGCCTAAAAGAATAGGGGACAATGGCTCAAAAAGAGAGACAGAGTTTAAATATTGCTCTTATAAAATTACAGGATTTATGTTTTTGGAGGATAAAAAGTCCATACCCGTCAACTTCAGGGAGACCCCCGATTCCCTTCTAAAACTGGTGATATTTGGAAAAAAGGTGGTGAATTACACATGCACAACGGCAATAAACAAGAATTATAGCAATTCACATTCTGTTATCCTATCAATGTTTCGGGTTAACAGAACTAATATTTTAGGTGTCCCTGGCTATTTCTGGATTTGTCGTTGATTAACTGAGAGCTATGATAAAGTCTTTAACTCATTATTCAGTGACTTCAAACCTCCAATGATTTACCAGCATATACTACAGGAAGTTTGAAACAGTAGGCAGATAAACTATTTTACATGAAAAATATTAAAAATATATATAGTAATTAAAAGAAAGTACAGTTGTATAAAATCTTTGCATAACAGCAGATGTCCTTCTCTTCACTGCTGCAGTATTCTTTACTATTAGGAATTTCTTGTGTAAGACTGCCTGATTTTACGCCAGTATACCAAAGTCTTATGATCTTGTATGCACCATACATCACACATATGGTCTCTGCACAGGACAGAGCATAAATGTGATGTACGGATGAAGTCACCCAGAGCTGAACTGCCCCAGAAGAGAACAGTCCATGCACATACAGGAGAAAAATGCATTAGAAAAAGGGAGACCCTCAGCCAGAAGGGAATCCAGAACAAAATAAGTGGAGCAAATACTACAACAGTGAAAAGAAGGACATGTACTGTTATGATAAGGTTTTGCACAACTGCACTATGTCCCTCTATATCACTGTTGCAGTATTCTTTACTAGAGAGAGTAAAAAAGCTTAAGAATCAAAATGGGAGGTGTAAGGGGGAGAACAGCCCTCAAACCCATACAAATTGGCTCTAGCAAAACCTGCTCAGGCCCTCAAAACCATATCCATAAAGATATGCACTGAAGACCAAGTAGCAGCTTCAAGGACGGAATTGGTGCCCAGTTCCTTAAAGAAGGCACCAGAAGCAGCAACAGCCCTATTGGAATGAGCTCCAACAGAAACAGATAAAGATTTGCCATGAAAAGAACAAAAAGAAATGGCCTTAGACATCCAGGAGGACATGGTTTCCTTAGAAACAGCCAAACCCAATGTCCTGGGATAAAAGGAATCAAAAAGCTGGTCAGACTTACGAATGGCCTTAGTTTAATCCAAACAGTACCTGAGCTGTCTGTGCAAATTTAAGGTAAGAAAGACCCTCTCACTAGCAGAATAAGAAGGGGAAAAAGGAAGAAAGTTGTACTGACTGAGTCAAGGACAGTTCATTCACTACCTTGGGCATAAAAAGGAGTATTAGTACTAACAGACACCCTGTTCCTGTGAAAAAACAAAAAGAAGTGCCCATACAATATTGCAAAGAAGCAAAATATTCAGGCTCAAAAGGAGCCAGAGTCAAGTTTTCCAAAACAAAATTAAGGTCCCAAGGAGGAGGAATGTTTCCTTGGAAGCCTAAGATGCAGGATGCCTTTCAGAAATTGTTTGACCTCAAAACAAGACGCCAAGGGAGGAGTCAAGGGCAGACCAGCAGAAATGGCTGACAAATGGCCCATCACAGAAATAAAAAACAAGCCAGAATCAAACAACTCACACAAATAGAAAAGGACCAAAGAGACCCCACAATGAAAAAAGGTCCTGGTTACGAGCATGGCATCTGAGAGAAATTTTTTGCCATTTGGACATATAATATTTCCTGGGTGAAGGTTTCCTTCCTCTTGTGAAACCTTCAGCACATGCTCAAAAAACAGGTGCCTCAAAGGGATCAAAACCCACAGTGTCTGTTGAATAGTGGACAAGTGAGGATGTGAGAGACCCTTGTTCTGTGTGAGGAGGTCCAACAAGGTCCAACCATGTATAGTAACTTGTGATGATTGCTCCTGACCAGAAACATTAAGGGGGAACCAGTGATGTCTTGGCCAAAAGGGAGTCACTAGCAAGATTTTTGGAGAATCCAGCTGAATCTCCTGCAGGACTCTTGGAATTTGAGGAAGAGGAAGAGGAGGGAAAGCGTGAAGAAACATCCCCTTCCAAGGGGCAAGAAAGGGCATCAGTCTTCCATGCCTGATGGCATGACACTGTGGAACAGAACAGAGGGAGGCAAAATGATCTACCAGAGCAATTACCCACTGATGGACAATATCCAGAAACACATCTCTGTGAATCATCCATCCGTGAGCCTGTGTTTTGGACCTGCTCAAAGTGTCTGCCTCTACAGTCGTGCTCTGCACGAATGTACACTACTTGAAGAGTTAACTAATAACTGAGAGCCACATCCCAAGCCTGAAGAGTCATCCTGCAGACATGGCAAGATTTTGTGCCTCCCCGCTTGTTGACATAACACAGTGCTGTAGTGTTGCCCTGTGTACACCTTCAAGGAGCCTGGAGAGAACTTGTGGTGAAAAGCCTAAATGGCCAGAATCAGAGCTCTCATCTCTTTGATGCTGATACCATCTGATTTCTGATGGTGTGGCCAGAGAGCCTGAACTTTCAAGTGACCATATGAAGCCCCCCACTCCATGTCTGAAGCATTGGTGAGCAGTTCTTGAGATGGGACTGGAGGGGCAGGCATAGGTTGAGAGCAAACTGTTGAATCCACCACTCAAATTCCTTTTTAGACACAGAAGGAGAGGTACACAAATGCAGGGGGTGACAATGCCACAGCCAAACTGACTTGAGGTACCCTTGAACTGAAGCTTCCGCATATGCAGTCTGGCATTGGAATAGAAGATGCCACAAATCCCAGAGCCTGAAGACACACACTAGCTGGAACGGCAGTGAGAGGAAGAAGAGACTGAAAGTAGGTTGTCAATGACAAAACTTTTGCAGGTGGAAGAGAGGACAACATTGGCACTGTCTGAATCCTACATCCCAGAAACATATACACATGATCCTGAGAGGGAGTCAGAATGGACTTTTGGAAGATAATACTGAACCCCAGACTTTGAAGAAGACACAGTGAACTAGAGATCTTCTAACTGATAACAGGGAGAAGCAGCCTGAATCAGCAGGTCATCTAGATAAGGAAAAATCTAAATGCCTTGGAGCTTGCAGAAAGCAATCTCAGGAGCTAGGCATTTTGCGAATACCTTGGGGCAGTAGGGAGGCCAAAGGGCAAAGTAGAGAATTGAAAATGAAAGAAACACAGAAATGTAAAAACTTCCTGAAAAGAGTGAATAGGAATATGAAGGCAAGCATCCTTTAGATCCAAAGACATCAGAAAAGCCTGGGGTAGTAAAAGAGGAAACAGGGTTTGAAGTGTAAGCATCCAAAAAGAATGGACTTTGAGAAAGGTGTTGAGCATGGAGAGTGTGACGACTCGCCACTGGGTCGGTAACCAAGGAGTCTCAATCCTCACCACTGGCAAAAGTAGAGGACATTCACTGGGAGAATGAACAGGTACATGCACAGTATTTTCAGATGCAGCTCTCTGCATCAAGTGCAATTTCTGTTTAGAGCACACCGAGACCAGAGTTAGTCCAGGGATGGTTTCTCCCTCTTCCCTCAGATACCCAGTTAGACTCTCCACTGGCAGAGGCACAGCTATAAAATTGAGACCTCAGCTGAGTGACCAAGCTAAGCACTCCAGCACCCTCTGTCCAACCAGTGCTTCATGTCCCTGCCCAAGTAGATGACACACACACTTTGAAGTTTGATTTACAAGTGCACGAACACACAACTGGGAAAGGCTGTCACAGGTTTACGAGTCATGGCCCCTTTTGCCCAGATTATAACGTAGTTACCACTGCCACCAGTCACTCCTGCCAGGTAATTTAAGGCCCTTAAAGGGTGTCCATCTTACTGTAAAATATTAATATTAATACAAATGGTGGTTTGACCAAGAGCAAGGCTGTTAGAAGTAGCCCACACAGTGTCACCACATAAATATGCTTGCAGAACAGGCTCAGATAAATAAAGAAAAAACAATATCTAAACTAAGCTTCACTATATTCCTGACTGTATCCAAGAGAATTACTATACCCTAATAACTTACTAATAAAGCAAGGCAGATGAAGTGGTGAATGGTTATTCTTGTTGTCAGGTCCTAGAGAAAATACAGAATGCTCCGACTACGGGACTTCTCACAATAATATCTAAAATATTACTGCTCGGATAGCTTGCTGAATGACATAATTTCTGGTCATCTGACTTCTAGTTCTCATGCAAACCCCCCATTGCTGGCAGGACTTAGCACCTACCTGTAAAAATACACACACAAGGGTTTTTGCTCAGATCTTTGGCAGGTGCTTGAAGTAATAAACAATTGCATTCCTCCATGCTTTCCGAGTAGTAATTCGTTCACCCCAAAAACAACATAGAAAGCTTCCTAGTACAGACTTTGAGTCTCTGGCTGAATTGAAACCTGTGAGATAGCATCTTTATGGCCTAGCCTATAAAGTGATTTAATTTCAGATATTTTTCTAAAGTTTGCTGGACTGAGGTTAACCTCCTTTATTCCTGTTTCCACTGCTTGTTCTCTTCCAGTAGGGCACACTGTGGATACATTTTAAACACATGCACTTTACAAATACCTTTTCAACAGAAACATCTGTACAAAGCAATTTGATATACACAACATACAGTTCTAATACACTTGTAACACAAGCATTTTATATAAATTAGTTTGATATTCACAAATGACATATAATTACTTACAAAATTCCAGCTGGCAGTACCTCCTTTCGTCACAGATAGATACAAAGTAGGTCAAGCCCCCCCAAGTTTCGAGGAACCAGAAACATCCTAAAATACAAACTCTTTCCTACTTGAGAAGGGGGAACAGGCACTAGTTCCTCGGTTCACCAGGGACCCTAGGACATCCAGGAAATGAGGAAGTTGCTCTAGAGGAGGTTGAAGAATCTCTGAAAATGAGGGAGAATTTCCATACCATGAAGTAACTGTGACATATGACAGAAAGAAGTATCCAACACAAGAAGAGTGAAAACGAAAATGTTAACACTGGTACTGGCAATTAAACTACGGCACAGCTCGAACAGAGAGATGTCTTTAATGTAAACAATAATCCACACTGTTAAAAGCAGTTCATCTCGTTTCCACACAGTAAAAACGAATCTTCAGGTTACAAACAAATATGGATGTTATGTGATCCTATCTCGCCTACATTCTGACTGATGGGTTCGGAGTCGATCCCTCGGCTCCGACTCGGCACGCTTATGCCAAAGAGCGAAGTCTCTTATTGGCTGAGCTTACTATATCCCAGGATGCACCACTACCAGTCCCCCAGATCTCGTTTGCCGCTAACAAGCAAAGACGTGGTCTCGAGCTTGGCTGAGCTAAGTAGGGTTTTTTCTCTTACTTTCCTGTCAGGAATTCCTTTAAAACTCAACAAAAAGCTGTTTTAACAGCTATATCGTATTTTTGTGTATGATTGAAGTTTTTTTTGTGGAAAAACTTTGTGTAGTGATTGCGTTTTGTCTGACTGGAGGTTCCATTTGGGTTGAAGGGCCTTCCCTTGTCAGCCGTTGTCTGTCAAGTTCCTTTTTATTTTTAAAGGTTCTTGTATTCCTTGGTCATACCTTTCTATTTGTGACAGTTCTTGATTCAAAGAAAAGAATTTCTCTGTGATAGTTAGTGTGTCTTGTATTTTACTGGTTATACACTAATTTGGTTGCCATTATGTCACAGGCTCCTAGGCCTTCAGGGTTTAAAAAGTGCACTAAGTGCAGTTTCAAAATGTCGATCACAGATGATCACTCTCTGTGTGTACTGTTTGGGCGCCAAACATTTGCAGGAGTCCTGTAGCGTCTGTCACGCTTTTTCCTCGAGGGTCCTCCAAGAGAGGAAAAATAAACTTATTCTAAAAGGCCTTATTAAATCATCATTTGAAGAGGCATTAGCTTCCTCTCCTTCTCCTGCTAAAAAGAAAAGGGTGTCGGCTCCGACCAGTCCGTCGGAACAGACCGCCAAAAGACATAGGCAGGCTTCTCCTTCGGCTCCACGGACTTCGGAGCCGAGGGCGGAACGGTCTGCCTCGATGCCTCCAGCCTCGACTCCTCTGGGTTCGGAGCAGACGGCTGGGGCATCGAGAGGCGGGTCACCTTCATCGGCTCCACTGATCTCGGAGCCGATGAAGGTTGTCCGCTCAGACACTTCCTCCTCGGCGCCGAAGCCCTCTTCGCACCGATGGAAATTGGTTTGGACACTTCTTGGCGCCGATAATTGTCGAGTCGATTCGAGCCGGTCCCCTAGTCCCTTGGAGCCGTTGGAGAGGCCTACTCGGACCCATTCGGTCTCTTCCAGGTCATCAAGGATGTCAGATTCGGACATAGACAGGGTGCTCCAAAGACTGTTCCAGTCCCCAGTCTTTCAGAAATTTGTTTCGGCTCCGACCCACTTGGCTTCGGAGCCGATAGCCCATTCCATTGCCATTCCTCCTCCGACCGCTTCGGCTCCGTCGGAGCAGGTGCCGATGGAGCCAGTGGAGATCCTAGGGTCGGCTCCGACCCTTACTCCAACCCCGGCCTTCGGGTCCGAGTTTAGCACACGGACTTCTTCGGCCGGACCCGGGGGTGACGTTTCGGGGCCAATGCTGTCGGTTCCAAGCCTTCCTCTCAGTGCTTCGGCCGCGGGACTTCCATCTGCTATCATGGCTCCGGGGACCGGACCCTCCCAGGATTCTGGGGGTCCGGCCTTCAGAGCTATGAGGAGTGCCTTGGCCAAGTCTTCTTCGGCCATCTCTACGGCTTTACCGGCACCTTCCCTGGGCATGGAGACTGGGTCTTTGGCAGTTCCCCTGTCTCTAGGCAGCGGAGCCCCGGGGACTGAGGTTACCCCCACTGGGGGTTCCCCTCCTCCTGAGGGTCTTTCGGAGTTGTCTTCGGAGGAGCCCCCAAGGAAGAGATCGTGCAAGAGGAAGCACGTGGACTCCCCCGATGAGTTTCTTACATCAGACACTGATCTTGATGATGCGGAGGGGTCCCCAAAGTCGTCCTCGGATGATGTCTCATTTGCAGAAATTCTAGAGATCCTTAAGCAACGAGGCGGCTGGAATTCCAAACCCCCCTCCGCTGATGAGTCGGTGTTCCTCAAGGCCTTCGGGGCTCAGCCCTCCGCCTCCTGGGTGTCTCCGCCCTTCGACGAGCTCCTGGATTTGGTTTGTCGGAGGGCGTGGGAACATCCAGATACTGTGGAACCAGTGCCTTCTCGCCCTAACAAATTTTTGTCTGCCCCACCCGAGAAGGAGTTCTTAACGAAAGGCGTGGCTGTAGATGCCATGGTGGTGGCATCTGCTACCCAGCAGGGCGTGGCAGAGGCTTCAACGTCCGTCCATCCTCCTAATAAGGAGTCTAGGAGCATGGACCGGTACGGGAAGCGCACCCTGACTTCAGCGGCCTTTACTCTGAGGTCCCTGAATTTGGCACATTTCACCAGACTACAGAGGGATCTGGTCAAGGAGCTCTCAGACTCCCTCTCAGGTAACCTACCTGAGCAGCTAGCCCAGTCGGTTAGCTCTCAGTTGGCTATCCTTACCTCGATTTCTAACTCGTCCATGAGGCTCATTTCATATGCGGCTGAAGGGGCGGGCAGAGCGGCAGGCACAGGCGTGGCTCTACGGAGACAAGCCTGGCTCCGTTTGTGTCATTTCGCGGAGGCCTTCAAGTCTTCCTTTGCCGACGCTCCCTTTGATGGGTCCTCTTTGTTTGGACCCAAGGTAAAGACACTCTTACCGCTGTGAGCAAGAGGGAAAGACTTTATCTGCCGTAGAGCACGTTATTCCACTCCCTTTCGGCCTTATCCCAAGGCTAAAAGAGGAGGGAAGATGTGGTTCCGCAAATCACAGAAATTCTTTCCTCAACAGCAGGAAGATTCCCCTTCCAGAGGCAGAGGACGGGGAAATTTTTCTGGGAGACGCCGTCCCAGAGGCGGCAGAGGCCCCCGTAACACTGGAGACCGCGAGTCCTTTCGTGGCTCTTCAGCCTCCCACACTCCATGAGGGGTTGCCCAGCTGTGCTGCTCCGGAGCCAGTCGGGTGCCGTTTTGCCAAGCACCTAAAAGCCTGGGAGTCTATTACTCAGGACAGATGGGTGCTTCGGATTATTGCCGGAGGTTACACCATTCCCTTCACACACTCACCCCCACCGTCCAAAAAATCCCGGACCCACCACCCAGTCAAAGGGAAATTGCAGCCGCAGAAGCTTCAAAGCTGCTAGAAAAAGGAGTCATCCAACCGGTCCCCACAGACCAGATCGGATCCGGAAATTACTCAAGGTTCTTTTTAGTGCCAAAAAAGACAGGGGACCTGAGACCCATTTTGGATCTCAGCAAACTAAACCAGTCCGTCATGAAGTCCAAATTCGAATGGTCACTTTACAATCCATTCTCCCATTGTTGGAGAAAGATGTTTGGATGTGCTCCATAGATCTCAAGGATGCCTATTATCACATACCGATACATCAGGCGTCCAGGAGGTATCTGCGCTTCAGCCTGGGAGACGGTCATTTCCAATTTTGTGCACTGCCCTTTGGTCTCACCACAGCCCCCAGGGTGTTCACCAAGTGTTTGGCAGTAGTGACTGCTCACCTGAGGAGTCTCGGATTCCAAGTGTTTCCCTATCTGGACGACTGGCTCCTGACTGCCACCACCAGGCATCTACTACTAGAGAACCTACAAGCCACCATCTCGGTGGGTGCTTCCCTGGGAATTACATTCAACTGGTCAAAGTCTGTCTTGCTGCCTTCTCAGCGCATAAGATTCATAGGAGCAGAGATAGACTCAAAATTAATGCGAATCTTCCTTCCTACCGAAAGGATACAAACATTATAAGATCAAGTCCGAGCCCTGCTTCTAAGATCCAAAGCCCCAGCCAGGATGGTCCTGCAACTTTTAGGTTCAATGTCTGCCACGGTTCTCCTAGTTCCTCTGGCAAGATTGCACATGAGGATTCTTCAGTGGCTGTTATCGACACAATGGTCTTTTCAGGATCTCCCCCTCAATCATCACATACTGATTACAGAAACGTGCAAAGGGGACCTCCGCTGGTGGCTTCTGCCATCCAATCTGAATCAGGGAAGACCTTTTGTTATACCCCCTCCGGTGGCCACCTTGACAACGGATGCCTCCCAGACAGGGGCATTGTCTGGGCAGGTCAGTTCAGGGTTCTTGGCTTCCAAACGAAACATTTCTCCATATCAATGTGTTGGAAATGAGGGCTGTACTTCTGTCCCTACAAGCCCTCCACAAGTTTCTCCCTCAAGGCATTATCGCTATCCACACAGACAACATGTCGGTGGTCTGGTATCTAAACAAACAAGGAGGGACCAGATCTTACCCCCTTTGCAGAGAGGCCATGAGGGTGTGGGAATGGGCAGTGGCTACCAACCGCTTCCTGGTAGCGACCCACATTCCAGGAAAATCCAATGTATTGGCAGACAGACTGAGCAGGACTATTCTCTCTCCTCACGAGTGGTCCCTGAATGAAACAGTAGCAGCTCAGATTTTCAAAAGATGGGGGATTCCGTGCTGCGACCGGTTTGCAACACCACAAAACACAAAGTGCAAAAGGTTCTTTTCCTTGACCCCGCGTCAAGGGGAGGCAGCTACGGATGCTCTAGTCCAACCTTGGCCAACAGGACTGCTTTATGCTTTCCCTCCGGTTCCACTCCTCTCCAAAGTCATCCAGAAAGCTTCCCAATTGGGGTCCACAATGATTCTAATTGCTCCGTACTGGCCTCGTCAGGTATGGTTCCCCTACCTACAGAAATATACTCTGGACGGTCCTTGGTTTTTGGATCTAACTCCAGACCTTCTGGTTCATCAGTCGGGACAACAGCACCAGTCCCTTCACACTTTGAAATTAACAGCTTGGCTCCTCCACTTCCGACTTTAGTCAGAAATCACACCTTGGACCCGGAAGTTATTCACATTTTATCTTCAGCCCACAAACCCACCACTAAGAAATTGTATCACAGTAAGTGGAAGAGGTTTGCTATCTGGGCTCAACTCAGAGGCTTAGACCCTATTACTGCCCGATACCAGAGGTCTTGAAATTTTTAACATCCTTGTTTAATCAAGGATCTTCAGTCTCTACTATTAAAGTCCAACTAGCAGCTATCTCCAAATTTCACGAATCCATAGACCCACCGTTGATGAGCAGCAGATTATGTAAAACTTTCATGAAAGGTGCTGTGCTTTTAAGACCCCAGTTTTTCATCCTGCCTCCGTGGGATCTTGATTTGGTACCGTGCCTTAACATCTTCCTCTTTTGAACCGGCTGCTACATGTGAGTTGAAATATCTGTCTTGGAAAACTGCCTTCTTAATTGCAATTACCTCTGCAAGAAGAGTTTCAGAACTTCAAGCCCTATCTATCAAACCACCGTACTTGATTTTTCACAAGGATAGAGTATCACTTAGGCCTAATCCATCTTTTGTTCCAAAAGTTTGTTCTAATCTCGGTCTCCAACAATCTCTAGAGCTACCAGTTTTCTTTCCAAAATTTTCAAACAAAGCGGAATACACCTTGCATACATTGGATGTTCACAGGCAATTGTGCTTCTATCTAGACAGGACTCAACAAATTCGAAAAACAGATCAATTGTTTGTGTCCTTTTCAGATAATAAACTGGGTAAAACCATCACTAAAGCTACTATTGCCAAATGGATTAGAGATTGCATAACTCAGGCTTATTCCTCTTCAAATAAGCAACTTACAACATCTGTCAAAGCTCACTCTACTAGAGCTATGGCTACCTCTATTGCATTTCATTCCAAGCTTGCTATTTCTGAGATTTGTGCTGCGGCTACTTGGTCCAACCCGCACACTTTCATTTCCCACTATAAATTGGATGTGGCATCTAAAGGCGAGCATCATTTGGTTCCACGGTACTCAGGAGTGTTTTCCAGTGAGCCACCCAGGATTTAGGTGCTAGGGACGCTGTCCCATCAGTCAGAATGTAGGCGAGATAGGATCACATAACATCTTTTAGTTATGTACTCACCATAACTTCAGATGTTTGGGATCCATCTCCACATTCCTAATACCCACCCTCCTTCCCCCTGCCTTGGAGATCAGAAGAGATTGAACGGTTTGAGTTCTACTGTTTTTATCTTGTATCATCTGTCGATGTTATATAAGCAGTGCATGCGTGTGTGCATGTATGCGGACAAACTAGATCTGGGGGACTGGTAGTGGTGCATCCTGGGATATAGTAAGCTCAGCCAATAAGAGACTTCACTCTTTGGCATAAGCGTGCCGAGTCGGAGCCGAGGGATCGGCTCCGAACCCATCAGTCAGAATGTACGCGAGATGGATCCCAAACATCTGAAGTTATGGTGAGTACATAACTAAAAGTTAAGCGCTTTCATCTGTAATCAACAGACTTCTTCAGAACCATATAAAATCACTTGTTTAAATACATGTTTTGGCGCCAAAAATTATTTGAATTTAAATTAATTTTAAAGAGACTTATCAATATATATATATATATATATATATATATATATATATATATATATAGATTCACTTCATAACCTCAAAATACTGAAAACTCGAATTTCAGTATCCCGAGGCTATAAAGTCGAAAAGTGAAAACATTGCCTACTCAAAATATAGAAATATAAAATACCGACGCCCAAATAAACGAAAACAGGTAACGGCAGTACATATCATAATATCGAATGTCATGAAAATACCTTTAATCGACGCAACTGCAATAGACAAAGTACGCAACTGAAATACATAAAAGAAACATCCACACGTAATATGTGCATTGTTTATACAGACATCACGTCTTCACATCAAGAAATACCATGTATATAATGAGGCATGACGAACGCAAACAACAGCTACTGTACATCCGCTACTATACTCTGAAGCATTAAATGAAGTTAATAGTTTGCACTGCTGCTACCCGTAACTGAGGGTGCGATAAATCATTTTCACTGCCGGAAAGCCTGTAAATTAAGTGTCACACAGTAGCGTACACGCTACGAATTAAACACCAGTTCAGAATATATATATATATATATATATATATATATATATATATATATATATATATATATATATATATATATATATATATATATATATATATATTCTAAACCAGTTACATTTTAAGTAGTCTAGTGTGCCTGGAGCATTTTCAGTCATTTTGATAACAGCAGCCATTCAATGTAATGCAATATCTACAATGCAATTACCGTTCGACATTTACAACTTATTTACAACGGTCGACATTTCACATTTCGCGGTTTATTTCATTCGATATTTTGGTATTTCGGCTTTATAGCCTCAGGATACTGAAATTCGAGTTTTCAGTATTTCGAGGTTATGAAGTGAATCCATATATATATATATATATATATATATATATATATATATATATATATATAGAGTGAATGGATTAAAATACATAAAAATACATAAAAATTGATGCATTTGCACATACACATGATCAATTGATCTACGCTGTATAAAATATGATATAAAATATGCATGTGGATATAATTTATATAAAATATATAATGAATGAAATATTGCTAACTATACCCTAAGCTGTACATATAAATAATTGATGATGTATGTTGATACAAAAAACAATGAGTGAGTAATAAAAAGTAAAATGTGTGATGAAATGGAATACTACACTACACTACATCAGGGTGAGAAATGGTTTAATACTTATACTATCGATGCCAGGAAATTTTGTGGCATTTGTTAATATTTGCCATTTACTCTCTTTCATTGCTAAAAGTGCTTTCCAGTTCCCACCTTGTGCCAAAATGTCCACTTGATCAATTACAGCAAACTTAAATTGATGTGTATCATCTTCCATACAAATATGTTTATACAATGCATTATTTTTGTCCTTCGTCTTAATTTTGTAGAAGTGCTCATATATACGTTTCCTTAACTGTCTCTCAGTTTTTCCTATGTAAAATGCTGGGCAGGCTGTACAGGTAGCTAAATATACTACCTGTTTGGTGTTACAGTTACCTGCCCTGCATCTCACGTGTGTCCTGTTGATATCCTCTAACTTAATGTCCACCACTTCATTTATATTTCTACATTGCTTACAAGATCCACATTTTGTAGTACCCGTTAATTTATTTTTAGAATAAGTTGAATTTGCTGCCTTTTCCAATAACTTTTTAATATTTGGAGCTGTTTTGTATACAAACCTAGGGCTCCTTTCCCAATATAGAACCTGTTTCATCATTGACTGTAATCAAATTCCAATGTTGTTTAACCATGTCTCTGATGTATTGTACATATGGGGTATACATCAAGACACATACTCGATTATTTAAATCACAAACTGAAGAATTATTCATTCCTGTGTCAGTGTTAGCAACTTTAAACGTTCTACCTAATAAAGGTAGGTATTTGATACCCCATTGCTTTTTCACATATGTGACTACATCAATTAATAGAACTGAGGTAACTCCTATTTCCAAACATGTTGAATATAAGCTGAAGTTCCTGTTCCATAACTTCTCTGGTAGATGACATGCGGGCAGCCCTTATGCACTGTCCTTTAAAAACATTTTTGAACATATAGGGTGGGTGATTGCTATCAAATTCAATATAATCATTAGAAAAGGTGGTCTTCCTGTATATTCTAGATGCAAAGCCCCCTATGGCATGACTGATGAAAGTGTCCAAATAGGCTATGCCCACATCACTGACGTGATGTGTAAATTTAAAAAATTCTGTGGTACCATTGATGTAATCCATTAATACCCTTATTCTCTCATGTGTACCCTTCCATAAAATAAATAAATCATCCAAATATCTGGTGTAAAAAACAATATCGGAATAAAATGAGCTTTTAAATAAAAATTCTGTCTCCCATTCTAACATGACAAGATTAGCAAAAATAGGGGCACATGGCTACCCCATTACACTGTCTAAAAAATTCTCCTTGAAAGTGGATATAATTGTGATCCAAAATTAATCCCATCACGTCAGTAATTAGACAAATTTTATCCCAACTCATGTTGGAAAATTTTCTCAAACTATTACAAAAATATTCAAGTCCGATCTCTCTGGGTATACACGAAAATAAATCAACCACATCAATAATGATGAAAATGAGTCCTGCATTCCAAATTTCAGGCGTAAGTTTACTCAAAAAAATTCCAAGAATCCTTAGTTAAATGCAATATATTCTCATAAATAGATTTAGTCCATCTATCAATGACCACACCCATGTTATATGTTTTAGACTTAGACCCAGAGATGATAGGTCGAAATGGAGGGTGAGTTAAGCTTTTGTGTACCTTAGGTATACCTATAATATTGGCCAACGTTGGATGTTCTACTTTCAAAAACGAATAAATCTAGTTAGTTATTCTATTATCAATCAAATATTCTTCCAGGGTCAAATCTATTCTCTTATATCCTATATTGATTTCATTTAATAAAACAACAACATAATTACCTGATTGGTATAAAATATTATGCATTTCACTCATGTAATCAAATGAATTGTATACCACAATACCGCCCCCTTTATCTGGCTTCATTAATCTAATTTCATTGTTATTCATAAGTTGGTTAAGGCAAGCACGTTCTTCTTTAGACAAGTTGTCCTTGAAGGCGTTGTTGTATACCTTCCCTTTCTTAACATTTTTGTTGAATCTATAAACATCTTGACACACCATACTTTCAAAATTCATTACCTGTATGTTTAAAACTGGAATATATGTACTTTTCTTTTTAAAAACTTGATGTGCTGCCAATGTTTTGTTGTCCCCTTGATGATCAAACTGTATCTCTAAATTGAGTCTTGTACAAAAAAAATGTATTTCTTTGATAGTGTCTACTAAATTAAAATCTGCTTTTGGAATGAACTTCATTCCTTTGCTAAATAATGTAAAAAATTCCTCAGTAATATTTAATTCGGTATAGTTGAATACATTAAATCCATTAAAAGTATGCAAAACACTTTTTTTCGCCTTCTAAATAATCAGAATTATTGTCATATTTTTCATTTGAATAATTCTTTGTTGGCTTGGGAGATGTGCAGGTTTCAATTGCAGTCTCACTGATGACATTCATATTTCTATTAACTGTTGCCAAGCTATTTAATGCTCTTTCTTGTTCCACTAATTGCATGCCTTTTTTGGGGCAGGATAAAATCTGCTCCCCTGAAAATTTGTATTCTTATCCATTTGTCTTGTCCTATTCCTATAACTGTGATGTCTATCTCCATCAAACACAGATCTATCTTGTGGCCAAATATATGCCCTGTTAGCATAATGTTGTTCCACATCACGCTGTATTTTCCTACTCTTCCTATTGTGTATACGCTTAGCTTTCTGTTCCACTGTATGAAATTGTTTGTCAAAAATCTTTCCACTGATTAAATAAAAAATTATTGACAATATCATGGTTCAGTTTATCCACTTCTCTTACTAGGACAGACAATTTTTCATCATTCTGCTTGATCAACAACTTCATATAATCAAAGCCAAAACTGTCAAACAACTTATTAAATTCATTAATAATACCTATATTATATTCTACTCCCAAAGGCAATTTGAAAAACCTTAAGCCCTTGGGAACAATTTGTAAAGCAATACATTTTACTAAATAAGCATTGTCGATTTTTATATTCTTAATAGATAATAATTTCTTTCCTAGAACACTGATCATATCTTTGATAGACTCGTTGGATAAACTGGGACATCTCCCATCATTAGCAGCAACATTATATTCATCAACATTTTTAAATTCATACTCATCTCTCAAACATTTGTCAAGAAAATCTCTATTAAAAATGTTTGTATCACTATTGACATCATGCATCTTATGTCCACTAAAATTGTGATACTTCTGTTTAGTATACAGACTATAAGCATGATTCCGGTTAACAGTACCTTTAACATGATCCTGTTGTGTCTTCGTGATTGCTGAATAAGTTTTAACAGGAAGCCTGTTTTTAGGTCGAGCTCCCATTCTATCCGCTTCATTTCTGACATGAAACAAGCTGAAGTCGAAAGTAAATTCTTTTTCAGATAGTAAACTAACATTAAGATTCCTGTCGTTAGCCTCAAAGGAATCCTGTGTATTTAGCACAACATCTTCGCTGACACACACTTGCCCATTAGGAATAGTCGTTTGCGTGCTGATATTATTACCCGTGGGAATGGACAAGCATTTAGCTGAAGAATTACCGTCAGTTACAACCCCTTGCTTAGGGGATGTAAGTGTCCGTCCCACAAGCTCTATTAATTTAGTAACTTCTGCTTGCTATGAAGTTACCTCCGAACAAAGTTGGTCGAAATCCTCCCTGCTCAAAGCTTGCGACAAGTCATTGCTTCCTGCCATTCCAGCTGGTCAACCAAAAACAAGTATCCAACACAAGAAGAGTAAAAACGAAAATGTTAACACTGGTACTGGCAATTAAACTATGGCACAGCTCGAACAGAGAGATGTCTTTAATGTAAAGAATAATCCACACTGTTAAAAGCAGTTCATCTGGTTTCCACACAGTAAAAACGAATCTTCAGGTTACAAACAAATATGGTTAAGCGCTTTCATCTGTAGGGTGGGTGATTGCTATCAAATTCAATATAATCATTAGAAAAGGTGGTCTTCCTGTATATTCTAGATGCAAATCCCCCTATGGCATGACTGATGAGTGTCCAAATAGGCTATGCCCTCATCACTGACGTGGTGTAAATTTTAAAAATTCTGTGGTACCATTGATGTAATCCATTAATACCCTTATTCTCTCATGTGTACCCTTCCATAAAATAAATAAATCATCCAAATATCTGGTGTAAAAAAACAATATCGGAATAAAATGAGCTTTTAAATAAAAATTCTGTCTCCCATTCTAACATGACAAGATTAGCAAAAATAGGGGTACATGATGCCCCCATAGCTACCCCATGTACATGCATATTTTATATCATATTTTATACAACAAAGATCAATTGATCATGTGTATGTGCAAATGCATCAATTTTTATGTATTTTAATCCATTCACTCTATATATTATGTCTCTTTAAAATAAATTTAAATTCAAAAAATTTTTGGTGCCAAAACATGTATTTAAACAAGTGATTTTAAATGCTATATGGTTCTGAAGAAGTCTGTTGATTACAGATGAAAGCGCTTAACCATATTTGTTTGTAACCTGAAGATTCGTTTTTACTGTGTGGAAACCAGATGAACTGCTTTTAACAGTGTGGATTACTGTTTACATTAAAGACATCTCTCTGTTCGAGCTGTGCCGTAGTTTAATTGCCAGTACCAATGTTAACATATGACAGAAAGACCCTAAGTTTGCAGTGATCCCTATAGTAAAGAATACTGCAACAGTGATACAGAAGGACATCATACAAATACAAAACAATTTAACATATAGCCCATTCTCTAAGCACAATAATGAGCTCAAGGGTGGAAGTTACTATTTAAATAACACCTCCAGGGGTGTAGAGGCACTCCACCAGCAGTGCCGGCCTCAAAACACCTCTGGACAGGAGTTACTTGCACACCACCACACCCTGTTGGTCATTATTGCATGCGTTAGGAGGCTGTGAGAACTCAGTTGCTAAGCTGAAGGCTTATTTGATCTTATCCTACACCACCATCTAGTGTCCAAACTCAATAACATCTCTAATTCCGTAAATTTCACACAGTTAAAATGTCTGTAAGCACTGGAACTTATTTTTTACTTATTTTATTTATTTCCGTTTGCTAGCCAGATCAGTAGGCCCATTTCAGCCACAAAGCAGACACCATGGTGCAAGGAAAACAAATATATATATATATATATATATATATATATATATATATATATATATATATATCTATATCTATTTGTCTATATATATATATATATATATATATATATATATCTATTTATATCTATCTATATCTATGTATATATATTCATATATACATTTATATATATATCTATATATCTATATCTATATATCTATATATATATCTATATCTATCTATATATCTATATCTATATCTATATATCTATATATATATATCTATATCTATATATATATATATATATATATATATATATATCTATATATATATATCTCTATATATATATATCTCTATATATCTATATATATATATATATCTCTATATATCTATATATATATATATATATATATATATATATATATATATATATATATATATATATATATATATATATATATATATATATATATATAAGTTTCCATTTCTTCCTGTCCTCTGCATCATGCTCTTTCACACCAACTGCCTGCATGTCCTCTCTCACCACATCCATAAACCTCATCTTAGGCCTTCCTCTTTTCCTCTTACCTGGCAGCTCCATCCTTAGAATCCTTTTTCCAATATACCCAGCATCCCTCCTCAGCTCATGTCCAAACCAACGTAATCTCGCCTCTCTTGCTTCGTCTCCAAACTGTCCAACCTGAGCTGACCCTCTAATATACTGATTCTTAATCCTGTCCATCCTCGTCACACCCAGTGCAAATCTTAACATCTTTATCTCTGCCACATCCAGCTCTGACTCCTGCCTTTTCGACAATGCTACCGCCTCCAACCCATATAACATAGCTGGTCTCACTAACCTCTTGTAGACCTTCCCTTTCACTCTTATTGGTACCAGTCTGTCACAAATCACTCCTGACACTCTTCTCCACCCATTCCACCCTGCCTGTACTCTCTTCTTCACCACTCTTCCACACTCACCATTACTCTGAACTGTTGATCCCAAGTACTTAAACTCATCCACCTTTAACACCTCTACTCCCTGCATCCTCACCATTCCTCTACCCTCCCTCTCATTTACACACATATATTCTGTTTTAGCCTTGCTGACCTTCATTCCTCTCCTCTCTAAAGCACATCTCCACCTCTCCAGGGTCTCCTCAACCTGGTCCCTACTCTCACTACATATCACAATGTCATCTGCAAACATCATAGTCCACGGGGCCTCCTGTCTAATGTCATCTGTCAACCTGTCCATCACCACAGCAAATAAGAAAGGGCTCAGAGCTGATCCTTGATGTAATCCCACCAAACGTATCTGTCACTCCCACCGCAGTCCTCACCAATGTCACACTACCCTCGTACATATCCTGTACCACTCTTACATACTTCCTATGCCACTCCTGACTTACTCATACAATACCACAACTCCTCTCTAGGCACCCTGTCATATGCTTTCTCTAAGTCCACAAAGATACAATGCAACTCCTTCTGACCTTCTCTGTATTTCTCCAACAACACTCTCAGAGCAAATATTGCATCTGTAGTGCTCTTTCCTGGCATGAAACCATACTGCTGATCACTAATCATCACCTCCCTTCTTAACCTAGCTTCCACTACTCTTTCCCATAACTTCAAGCTGTGACTGATCAGTTTTATCCCTCTGTAATTACTGCAGCTCTGCACATCACCCTTATTCTTAAAGTATAGGTACCAAAACTCTTTCTCCACTCCTCAGGCATCCTCCGACTTTCCAAAATTTCATTAAACAATCTGGTTAAAAATTCCACTGCCTTTTCTCCTAAGCACCTCCATGCTTCCACTGGTATGTCATCTGGACCAACAGCCTTTCCATTCTTCATCCTCTTCATAGCTGTCCTTACTTCCTCCTTGCTAATCTGCTTCACTTCCTGATTCACTATCCCCACATCATCCAACCTTCTCTCTCTGTCATTCTCTTCATTCATTAGCCCTTCAAAGTACTCTTTCCATCTACTCAACACACTCTCCTCACTTGTGAGTACATTTCCCTCACTGTCCTTTATCACCCTTACCTGCTGCACATATTTCCCAGCTCTGTCCCTCTGTCTAGCCAATCGGTACAGGTCCTTTTCTCCCTCTTTAGTGTCCAATCTCTCATACAACTCTCTATATATGCCTTATCCTTAGCCTTTGCCACCTCTCTCTTTGCCGTGCGCCTCATCTCCTTATACTCATGTCTACTTTCTTCATCTCTGACAATCCCACTTCTTCGCCAGCCTCTTCCTCTGTATACTCTCCTGTACTTCCTCATTCCACCACCATGTCTCCTTGTCCTCCTTCCTCTGTCCAGATGTCACACCAAACACCTTTCTAGCAGTCTCCCTTACTAGCTCTGCTGTAGTTACCCAGCTATTCGGTAATGCTTCATTGCCTCCCAGTGCCCGTCTTAACTCTTCCCTGAACTCCACCTCACAATCACCCTTTTTTAACTTCCACCATTTAATCCTTGGCACTGCTTTCACACTCCTCCTCCGCTTCTTGATCACCAACATCATCCTGCAGACCACCATTCTATGCTGCTTAAATACACTTTCCCCAGTCACCACTTTACAGTCTCCAATCTCCTTCAGACTGGCCCTCCTACATAGGATATAATCCACCTGTGTGCATCTTCCTCCACTCTTGTACGTCACTCTATGCTCCTCCCTCTTCTTAAAATATGTATTCACCACAGCCATGTCCATCCTTTCCGCAAAATCCACAATCACCTGACCTTCTGCATTCCTCTCCTTAACACCATACCTACCCCATCACTTCCTCATCCCCTCTGTTCACTTCACCAACATGCCCACTGAAGTCCGCTCCAATCACTAGTCTCTCATCCTTGGGTACACTCACCACCACTTCATCCAACTCACTCCAAAATTTTTCATTCTCATCCATCGCACACCCAACTTGTGGAGCATATGTACTAACATTCATCATTACCCCATCAATTTCAAGCTTCATAAACATCACTCTATTAGACACTCTCTTCACCTCCAAAACACTCTTGGCATACTGGTCCGTTAGGATAACCCCTACCCCATTTCTTCTGCCATCCACACCATGACAGAACAATTTGAACCCGCCTCCTATACACTTGGCCTTACTTCCCTTCCATCTGGTCTCTTGCACGCACAATATATCAACCTTCCTTCTCTCCATCATATCAGCTAGCTCTCTCCCTATACCAGTCATACTGCCAACATTCAAAGTTCCTACCGTCAGTACTACACTCCTAACCTTCCTCCTCTCTTCCTGCTTTCGGGCATGCCTTCCCCCTCCTCTTCTTCTTCGGCCAACAGTAGCCCAATTTCCGCCAGCACCCTGTTGGCTAACAGTACTGGTGGCGGTCGTTGTTAACCCGGGCCTCGACCGATCTGGTATGTAATTATGAAAACTTCTTGGCATCAGTAATTATAGAGAGAGAGAGACTAAATAATACACAGAATTGTACATATTACAGGAATAAAGTAGAGGCAATACACTTGCAAGTGATTTAGAATTATAAATGCACTAGATTTTATTTACTGTAATTACAATTAAGGTAAGCATTCAATCAGCAGTCATATTTTAAAAGTATGACTTCACAAAAAAGAATATGGTGTGAATTGCAAGAACTAACCATTCTCACAGTAGCAAGAGTATTTTGTGTCCTTAAATGACTGTTGCTTTACTCTACGTAACTGAAGTGTCTCTCTTGGTGTCTGACTTCTGCAGGCAACCAGTTTCAAACAACTGTGCCACACCAAGAGAGGGTTCTTTCTCCTGTGGAGGTTTGAAGACTAGGTCTGAGAAGGATAACACTATTCTTGTAGCTGTCTAACAGTGTAGTTGGTCTGCATGATTTGTAATTTTGTTTTTATGGGAGATATCCCATTTTTAACAACTTGTAGATTTGACAGCTAAGGAGAAATTTGTCTCACTGGTGGTCAGATAAACCAATGTACAAGTTGACAGTGATGAGTTTGAGTTTTTACAAGAAAAAATCTGCAGTTTTTGTTTATAGCAGTTTGTATTTTGTGTGTGTTCAAGCTGGAATGCAAGGCTACAAGAGGGAGCTCATATTCAATGTCAAGAAGGAGGACATTTTTAGCTAAGGCATTATGAGCTATAGGGGATGAGGATGTGCGAGATTCTAAAGCATATTTTTTTTTAGTTGGTGCAGTCTTTTGCTAAAATATTGTCAATGTGCTTGGTGAATGAAAGAGTAGGGTCTAAGGTGATCTCTTGGTACTTCTGTTTTGTTACTAGTGCCAAAGGTTTGCCATCTCTTTCAGTAACAATTAGATTTGGGGAGTTAGTAGGGGGGTTGCCACCTTTTCAGTGGGCCAAAGTGAGACATGGGGGTGTGGCCAATGACAATGGCCACACCCTCTACCATGATGTCACCACAGGAGCAGTGAAAAAGATGCTGTTATGGGTACGACGGATGGCTGCTGGAGTGGCTAGCTGGCCGCCTGCTGGAGTGGCTAGCTGGCCGCCTGCTGGAGTGGCTAGCTGGCCGGCTGCTGGAGTGGCTAGCTGGCCGGCTGCTGGAGTGGCTAGCTGGCCGGCTGCTGGAGTGGCTAGCTGGCCGGCTGCTGGAGTGGCTAGCTGGCCGGCTGCTGGAGTGGCTAGCTGGCCGGCTGCTGGAGTGGCTAGCTGGCCGGCTGCTGGAGTGGCTAGCTGGCTGGCTGACCGGCTGCTGGAGTGGCTAGCTGACTGGCTGACCGGCTGCTGGAGTGGCTAGCTGGTTGGTGGGAGTAGCAGCTGAATGGATGGATGGATGGCTGGCTGCATGAATGGATGGATGAATGGATAGCTGCCTGGCTGGATAAACAGACGGCTGAATGGACGGACGGCTGAATGGACGGACGGCTGAATGGACGGACGGCTGAATGGACGGACGGCTGAATGGACAGACGGCTGAATGGACAGACGGCTGAATGGACAGACGGCTGAATGGACAGACGGCTGAATGGACAGACGGCTGAATGGACAGACGGCTGAATGGACAGACGGCTGAATGGACAGACGGCTGAATGGACAGACAGACGGATGGCTGGTTGAATGAATGGCTGGCTGAATTAATGGCTGGCTTTCTGCTTGAAGGGATGCATGGCTGACTGGCTGGCTGCATGAAGGGATGGCTGGCTGGTTAAATTAATGGATGGATGGCTGGCTGATTGGAAGAATGGCTGGCTGAATGGATGAATGGCTGACTCGTTAGAAAAAAATATCTGGTTTTTTTTTTTTTTAGCGGCTGTAGAAGTGCTTAAAACAAAGTGCTCCTACAGCCGCGATCTTTGCAGGGCTCTTCCTGCCCCAATCCCTAACCCTTTCATGAAATGCAGCCAATTGCTGCATAAATTACAGCACCCGAACCTAACAGGCAGAAGCTTTGCCTGCAGGTCCAAGTTGGTGACGTAACTGAATTGCCATGGAAAAGCCGTAAGTAATTGCGGCTTTTCCAAGGAAATTCAGTGCGATTGAAAAGCGGGACTTTTCAAGTCCCACTACTTTGCACAGTGGGCAATGGGATGAGGCAGCTCAATCCGTGAGTGTCCCACTGACAAAGGGATGGGTGGCAACCTTAGGAGTTAGGGAATTTCTGCAGAGTGCCAAACATCATGTTAGACATCAGGGGACTAGTAAGCAGCAGATTTTTATTTGTGCAGTAGCATAAAGCTGTAAAGGAAGATTGTAGTTTCTTCTGAAGGGCCATGGCATTCTTAAATGACTCAAATATTAAGATATCACCTGCATTAAGGTCCACGCTGAGGTCAGCAGATAACGCATTAAAGAACAGGTAAAACAGTGATCCAGGGACAGATCTTTGTGGGACTCCTATGTTACTTTTGTCTTCAGAAGAAAAGGTAGGTTCTTAGAAGTACTTGGAATGAACTGTTTGAAAATAACTTTGAAGCCATCTTATTGTACCCAATGCAAAACTGAATTTGGTAAGTCTGTTGAGCAGAACGTTATGATTTACTGTTTTGAATGCTCGTCGTATCAATGAATAGATTCCCCAACCCTGTAAACTTTAAATAATTTATATTTTAATATATGGTGTCCATGGCTGTGTATAATGATGTCATGCTGCCAAAAAATGTATGAAGGTATGTTGTTTACAAGATTTTTTATTATACACCACAGGTTTGCTATACACCTATAATCACTGGATTTCTTAGGGCTTGCTTTTTTTTACGGGACGGGAATGATGTGCGTGTTTAAAGGCTGGGAAAAAAACAAGTAGTTAAGGTGAGATTGAATGGAATGGATTCATTTTAGTCAAAATCTCAAAACACTGAGACCCAAAATGTTAAACTCAGAGTACTGAAAACCTGTTCATAAGCAGGGCCATCCCCACCACCAACTGGGGGCTGTGCATATATATATATCCATACATAGTCCATGTCAGATCCACAAAAAAACATATTACCGACGACCGGATCACCGAGACGACATCGCCAATACAATACATCCCAGACAACAGTGAGTAGTGTGGAATGGGATGTATTCCCATTTCCGCAATGTGGTGCGATCTCGGAGATGGTATATTTAAGTAGGGGTGGGTGGGGGGGCTTGTCCCCCTGCTATACACGTTTGTTTATTTTTTAACTGTATTATGGAAACGGGAATAGATTCCATTCCATAATACATATACTTTTACCTCTGTCTGGAATGTGTTGTGTCGGCGATCTTGTCTCGGTGATCCGGTCATCGGTAATGTGGGTTTTCGTGGATCTGACATGGATCCAAATACACACACACACACACATATATATATATACATATATATACATACACACACACACACACAGTGGATATAAAAAGTGTACACACCCCTATTAAAAAAACAGGTTTTTGCGATATAAAAAAAAAATGACACCACAATAGGTTCATAGGTGTGTACTAGTCTAATGGCCCTGGAGCCTTTACAAACTTAGCCCAGAGGATTACCCTGACACCTTGCCACCCGAGCTTAGTTCCCCGTGCCTCTGTTGAGTAGAGTCACTGGAATGACCCCCCCCCCCCCCCCAGGGTGAATTTTGTATTTCCCATCCACTCATCAAGATTTCTCTTTCAGAGGGCCAGTGAGGTGCTCTGTTTGACATGTATGAGAAGTCTATTGCATAACATGAGCAGTCCTTTGGGTTATGAACCTGTCCTCTCCAGCATTTTCTGTTGATTGTGGTAATGAGGTAGAGGTCTCTGGAGCGTGTGGTGTGGAGGGATTGCGATTTCTTTAGATGTAGCATTTCTAACAGAGCTGGGTCAGACATGGCTTTGTAAGCCAAGCTGAGATCACCTCCAAGTAGTTATGACAGAGAATAGTTTGAGTTTGAATCTGTCCACATAGGACAAGTGTTTAAGGCCTAGGATCCTCTTTGTGAGGTACTTTTGAAGCCTCTCCAGTTGTTGCAGGTGTCTGGTGTGGTACATACCAGATGGGGCACTGTACTTGATGACTGGCCTAATGAGGGAAGAGTAGAGGGAGACAAAGACCTCTTTCTTCCTGGATGTAAAACCCTCAGTAATGAGATGTGCCACATAGGACTTTCTGATCACAGTGGCCATGTGGTGGTCAAAAGAGAGGTTGCTGTCAACCTGTGTTCCCAGATCTCTTATAATGCCTTCTGTGTTCAGTGGACTACCATCGATATGTTAATTCATGGGAACCGGGTTTTTCCCAAAGGGGATGACGACATTTTTTGGCAATGAGCTTAAGGCCATGGTTCTGACACCAGCTGTTTATCTCAGTGAGGCATTTCTGTAGGATGTCAACATCACTTGGGGAGTTAATAATAGCTCTCAACTTGCAATTGTCTGCGAACTTGTCAGCCAGAGTCCCTTTGTGTTGGCCTTGACTTCAGAGAAGTAGATACCAAACAGGAGAGGACCCAGGACAAAGCCCTGTGGGACTCCACTCATGACTGGTCGGCAGTCTGACTTGGAGTCAGCTACTTTCATACTGTGGGTTCTATCTGTGAGAGCCAGTTTGCAACCCACCTAGCAAGATACAGGTTGATGCCTAGCGTAGTGAGTTTTTCTGATTCCTGAGTGCGGGATGGTATCAAAGGCCTTGGCCAGACCAAGGTAGGCTGTATGAACCACCCTGCCTTCATCCACAGCTCTGGTGACTGATTCAAAGAAGTCAACCAGGTTGAGCAGGCATGATCTACCCTTCACAAAACTGAACTGTGTGGGATCCAGCATTTGGAAATTCCCTATATCCTTGTTTATTAGGTCCATGATGATGCATTCCAAAGCTTTGCATATCAGACTCATCAAAGCTAATGGGGCGATAGTTCCCAGGGTCTGCAATCGCTCCTCCTTTTTGGAGAGGGTTTACTGTAGCAGTATGCCGTTCGGTAGGGACAAAGCCTGAGGTGAAGCTGTGATTGAACAGATCACACAGCTGATGTGCCAGTTCACTCCATAGTTCATGTAGAACACAGCCAGGGATGTTGTCAGGTCCCACAGAGGCTGTATTCTTGGCCTTGGACAGTGCTGTTTTAATCTGTGCAGTAGTAATACTGGGTGCCTGGCAATCTATTGGTATTGTGATTGGCTCTTTTGGGGGGGGGGGGGGTAAAGACAGCACTAAATCTGTCGGCCAGTATATTGGCAATATCTATCATTTAAAAACTTGTCTCACCTTTAATGTGACCTGTACAATTCAAATGAAAAACAAATAAATCTGTTAGGGGGAAAAAATATAAAAAATAAAAAATGTACAACAAGCTGGTTGCGCAAGTGTGCACACCCTTAAACTAATACTTTGTTGAAGCACCTTTTGATTTAATTACAACATTCAGTCTTCTTGGGTGCACACCTGCCATCAATTAAAGAGACAGATTAATCCCAAATAAAGTTCAGCTGTCCTAGTAGGATTTTACTGGCATTTACTCAGCTGCCTGCTACAACAAAAGCCATGCTTCGCAGAGAGCTTACAAAGTATCAAAGGGATCTCATTGTTGAAAGGTATCCGTCAGGAGAAGGGTACAAAAAAATTTCCACAGCATTTGATGTACCATGGAACACAGTGAAGACAGTAATCAAAAAGTGGAGAAAATAAGGGACAACAGTGACTGTGCAAAGAACTAGACGTCCCTCCAAAACTGATGAAGAGACTAAAACTGGTCAGGGAAGCTGCCAAGAGACATACAGCAACACTTTAGGAGCTGCAGGAATTTCTGGTAAGTACTGGTTGTGTTCTACATGTGACAACAATCTTCCGTACTCTCTATAAACAGAAAAACATCTAAGCCCGGCTAAAATTTGCAAAACAATACAACTCTCCCAAAAGCATGTGGGGAAAATGTGTTATGGTCTGATGAGACCAAGGCTGAACTTTTTGGCCACAATTTCAGAAGGTACTTTTGGGGCAAAACAACACTTTGGGGATGGTGTTCTTTTGTTGATGCAAAGTGAAGTATGGTGGTTGGCAGTATCATACTTTGAGGTTGCTTTTCTTCAAATGAAACTGGGACTTCAGTCAAGGTGGAGGGAATCATGAACAGCTCCAAATACCAGTCACTTTTGACCCACAACCTTCAGGCGTCTGCTAGAAAGCTGAAGATAAAGAGGAATTTCACCTTTCAACACGACAATGACCCCAAGCATACATCAAAATCAACAAAAGAATGGCTTCACCAGAAGAAAATTAAAGTTTTGGAATGGCTCAGAGCTCAGACCTAAATCCAACAGAAAATCTGTGGGGTGACCTGAAGAGGGCTGTGCATAAGAGATGCCTTCGCAATCAGACAGATTTTGAGAGCTTTTGCAAGGAAGAGTGGGCAAATATTGCCAAGTCAAGATGTGCCATGCCGACAGACTCCCACCCATAAAGACTGAATGCTCTAATTAAATCACAAGGTGCTTCAACAAAGTATTAGTTTAAGGGTGTGCACACTAATGCAACTAGCTTATTGTACGCTTTTATTTTTTTACCCTAACAGATTTGTTTGTTTTTCAATATAGGTCACATCAAAGGTGGGAAAAGTTTTGAAATTATTTACTGCAGTCTCATTTTTTATATCACAAAAACCTGGCATTTTAACAGGGGTGTGTAAACTTTTTATAGCCACTGTAGATGAATGGAGTGTCAGTACTGCTGGCAGTCGCAAATATTAATATATTCATAGACGCACATTCATTCTGTGCTGTTTATTTGGCTCCATTCCTGACAGCAACCAACCCCCTACTAATCTGGCGACACTGTTCTTTTCACAAGGACAACAGCTGGTTATCAGAGGACAGCTTCTAGGAAGTTATAAGGGTTTACCAGTTACATGCACCTCAAATGCCCATGCAGCCCCATGGGACATGCAAGGAACTTTCATAATGTCCTTCCTATGACTTGTGCTTGGCTCTGCTTATGGGTCGAATGAGTCCTATGCTGACAAAGTGCTGTTTAGTAGGACCACATGTACCAACCCACACTGCTACAACTTGTACCTCCACTGGATATCAGCCACACAAAGGACTGGCCTGCCTCCCTCTCCTCACAATGGACAAACTAGCACTGGCTGATCACTCCCACACCTTTCACAGGCCACCTCCTCCAGTGTCTAATGCAATTTAACTGGGGGTCACACGGGCCACAGTTAGGACTTTATGCCACTGCACCAAAGAGTTAGGAGACCCGTCTTTACAATTCTGATTACATTTACTTGTTTGTTAGCTATGGGTATACCAACCCTGTAACTTTACTTTCCCAGTAAAAAGAAAGGGGTGTTGTTTTCCCAAACAGCTGCATAACTGAGTGCCACTTGGTCATACTGGTCTCAAACTCAACAAATGCAGATTCTAAAGCAGCAGCAACAATCTTTACAACAAAAATTAACAGGTGTGTTCCACATCAAACATTCCTTACTTTTAGAGTTGAGAAAAACATAGAAGAAACTGCAATAACCTTTTACTACAAACAAACTTCAACAAAAAAGGTGGGAAAGCAGTTCTCAGCAGAAGACAGAGCAGGTGTATCTCTTTATATACATTTGTAAAAACTAAATGAAAACTCCAGCCAAGCTGGAACTTCCAATGAGTTCACCTCTCAAACCTCTTGAATCAGAGGCCCATGGTATACATGCAAATGACCATTAGGAACAACAGGTGTTTCAGCCAATTGGCAATTCTGAATGCCCATGACTTGTTTTGTCGTTATAATGGACAATTTCAGGCCAATAAAGTCAAACCCCACTAGCTGTGAATATGCATATTTCGGCCTTGATATGACCACATCTGCACAGCACAAGCAGAGTGTCTATATACATTTGAGAAGTTTATAAAGCATATTCTAAAACCCCATGTGGTTGTTCAACTGGTTTGCTGCTACTTTAAAGTCATATTTGGAAAGCATAAAGTTATGAAGATACTTGCAATAAAAAGAGTTCCTGCAATGAACTGAAATGCAAAGTGATCTTTATAAATATGTTGTTACTTCCACTGTATTTTATAACCTTAAAATAGTTTTTCACCTTTGAGTGGAATATAATTTTACAACCTATGCCAGATTTCCTGAAAATTTAGTACAGAACTGCTAGTAAATGCCAAATCTATGGCACTCTGATTAAAGTTCTATTCATTTTTAACCAATGTAGACCAACAGAAAGGACAATGCCTTTTTATCATGGCCAATTCATGATCGTCATCTGATTAAGTAAAATATTCAGTCACAGAGTACACTTGTGCAGCCTGAGGGAATCAAACCTAGGACTAAAATATAAAGTCTGTTAGAGTAGTTCACAGTAGTATACATCTTTAAGAATTTGTTCCAGTAGAGGGATCTATACCATGTGCTCAAGTCATTGCCTGAGAATTGCAATATTGATTCTGGACAGTGAACACCATGTCTGTGAGAGACACCTTTACTCTGCCATTGAAAAATACTTTTTAGAGGTATTTAACATGGTGTCTGACATGAAAGATCTCAATGTATACTATGTACTGCCTGACGAAAATACCATCCAGGTTTTTTTTTTCTATTACAAGTCTGTCTATTTATGAATTTTCTAGAAGGTCACAGCCATAACCAATATCAGTCCAACAAGTTGCCATTATGCTTACAACTGCCAACACAAACATTAATAATCTCAGTCTTAATGAATTTTATATTATAATGCTTTTCTAATCATTTTTTTCACAAAGCTGTTGAGTAACTTACATTTTTTTTTCATTTTCTTTATCAATACAAATCTCTACAACAACTTAAAATAAACCTGTTACATCTATCATCTTTTCATTTGCAATGCAACATGCTGTAAAATGGAAGCTCTGGATCCAGAACTTTGAGCTACATCTCATAACGTATGTGGACTTGCAGACAAGCAAAACTTCTGTATGCAGTCTTCCTGACTTCAAGACATTCAACATTTTTAACCGTGGAAAGGTGAATGACAAGTCAGCTACTGCAAGATAGAAACTTTAAGACTACAGGCCAAAGAAAAATGTAATTTGTCAAAAACTTTAGAAGGAACCAAGCCAGGTCATTTGTGAAACTAGATGTTTAAACGGATAAAATAAAGGACAGAGCAAAAAGACAGTCTGGTTAAGTGTTCAGTTTCATTAACCTGAAGCCAAGTTGGCAATAAAAAAAAATACTGGGCAGACTGCTGACAGAATCAGAAACGACTTTACATGACACACGAAGTATACACAGTAAATGAAATTGCAGGCATGCACAGGAAAAAACTTATGCATGAAATGGGGAGTGTAATACTACAACTGTGGCTACAAATAATTTAACAATGAAGTATAAAGGTGAAGATGCACCTGTGAAGAGCCACAAAGTTAAAACTGAAGTCCTGCATAGGTTTAACTGCAAGCAAGAGAAGAGAAAAAGCATAGTATTTAATCAAAACTTGCAGAGTATATGAAGGCAAGTACCGTTTTGCAAGAGGGAGTAAAACAAATCCATCGGACAAAATTTCAATACTCAGAGAAAAATAAAGGAATTTTTGACGGTACTCTATCAACGCAGGAAATAAAGGGTCAAAGTGCAATGTATTTGGGTCAAAGTGCAATGTATTTTGCAGAGAACACCAAGTAGTAGCTGCAAATTTGTTGCCTTTCAGGCAGACTACATTTTATCAGAGGTCTAAACTTGGAACACTGAAGGTGTCAAGCACTACATCAGTGTATAGTTATTTGACATATTAAGGGTGCAAAGTAAAGTCAGTGGGTTAAATGCTGCTCATACAATGCCCCCCCCCCCCCCCCCCCATTGTGCCAATGAAAAACATCCTGCAACTATCAAACAGATTTGATTATTTGACACATAAGAAGCTTGGCTTGGTTAAAGAATTTCACAACATACAAGCACAGAAACTATTTATTTGCTCACCAAAGTAGAGCATTGCTACATGGACCTTTTTTCAGACTCGAGAAGTACCATTATGTGACTTATTTAGAGTCACACAGAAGGCAAATGCATGCTGAGGGAATCAAACTCTGAAGTAAAGGAAGTAGCTGAATAATGGGTCAAATCTGTAATCCTCTGTACTGATAGACACCTTTATATTCACCAAAACCCCACACCAAATGTTTCTAGTGGCAGCATAAATTCTTGCAAGACTGCCACTTTTAGTTACTTCCACACAATTCAAGTTAATGGTAAAAATAATTATATTTTTTTCAGCTTCACCAAGAGCCAAGCATACATATAGTAAACAGCAACCAAAGCAAAGTACAATACTACAGAAATCAGATGCCAGTGATAAATCTGCACAATTCTGTAAAATGCTTATCTACTGGTCTGGAGTACTTGCCATGTGAATGCAGCATCAAAACATCTTATGATACTAGAGAGACCTGGTTGCCATTACAAAGCCGGGAATTGTACAAGTATTATGTAGAAGCCCGTATTGCCTAAAGGTGCTTATACTGATGTGTTACTATGATCTGGTTTGTTTTTTCATTCTTGAATGACAGCATGATTTAATAAAATGTTTTCTTTAAAAAAAAAAAACCTCATGATGCAATATCAATACTTACCCCTCTAGGACAGTACTTGTTATCCGAAGGAACAGGACAGTGCAAGAGGTTAAAAGCAATGGAGAACTTTGCTGGCACTGTTAAATACACACAGCCTAGTGAATGAGTTAACACAATGGTTACAGCTGTGAAGCAAGATACACAGACTCCAGACATCCAAAAGCCTAACAAACCGATTCAAAGTACCACCTGACAGCTGGAAAAGTGGAGACAAAAATGTCCAGTGCCAAACACTAATTGGGTATCTGACAAATTAAGCTAGATAAAACAAGTATGGAAGTGATGTATACTCAGTTTGCTCTTGGAAAGTTACAGATGTCTCAGGACTAACCTTCTGCTGCAAGAAGATACACCACTAGTATATCATTTAGCAGCAAATTGAGAAAGACATGCTGACTACTATTTAAAGATGTGAACGATTCTCCAACTTGTTTATGGTACAGCAGTACTGGCCAAGATAAATCATATACCACTGAAGACCACATTCAGTATATCATTAAACCAAGCCACATCTAGACTGCAATGGATATTACTAAATCTGCAAAAAATAAGACTTTACAGAAAAATAGAGAGCAGGCAAGCAAATTCACACTACTGATATAATACTCTCAACCTGTTTTAGGCATAAATATAAATATATATCTGGGTTTATATATAATATATGCACATAAATATAAATATATATATATATATATATATATATATATATATATATATATATATATATATATATATATACACACACACACATTTTACAGAAGACTCCGGTCTTGTGGGTTATTCCACAGTTAATGTCACATGAAAAGTTAAGACTTTAGGAGTTATGCTCTAGAAGACGGCAACTAAAGGAAAATTTTATGAAAGGCTGGTCAGATCAGTTACCAGCAGTTCATACAGATACAGTATTATGTGGTACAGAGATAAAATTTATTACAGCCATAGTTTTATGCTGGCAATGTACTTATATAAATAAGAGGAGCCGTGCTGGAGAAAATCCAAGAATTACAATTTGGCCGTGTGAAGTGTAAAGAAATATAAGATGTTCTGTAAAGGCTAAAGATGTCACAGTAAAAAAAAAAAAAAAAAAAAAGGAAAATGGTCACGTCTGTAAATGGAGAGTTCTGTCATGTGATATACCAGAGCTGCCATGGCACAAGAATGGAACAAATCTGCTTCAGTTCAGAGATGACCAGTACCTGATTTTTACTGCCTACTGCTCTAAGTTTCCAGCGGGTAATTAAACTATACTATAAACGTTACTTTAACTAGAGTGTTGAAAAGTATTTTAACTACACATAGAATTTTACATTTTTATTTCAGGCAGTGTTCTACTAAGTAGCAAACACAAATTCAGAGAATTCAAGCACGTAACTAGTATTCTGGGACATCCTCAGAGCAATGGTCTAACTAGAAAAAAATTATACAAACCTTCAAAAACCTGACGTAATGCAGAAGCAATGGTAAGTCAGACAATTAATGATGAATATGGAAATGTTCCACTTCAAGGCATAGGCTAGGATGCCTAATGTACTCTGCCACTATTTTATTTATAAAGAAGCATAAAGGTAATGCAAGTTCAGAGGTTGTCTAGAAATCATCACATACATAAACACCATTATGACAAATCAGGAAGAATTATGTCAGATTTGCAGAAACAGAATAAGATGAAACTACAGATTCTGAAAGATCACAAAAAAATATCAGTTCGAAACAACTGTGGATCTAGCAAAAGAACCAAGATCTTGTATGTAACAAAGTTCTCCAAGGAGACATAGAAGGTTGAAGATAGCAGATGCACAATGCTAAGGGACAAGTTTAAAGCTTAATCAGTTTATTCAGAATAGTCAATCTCATATTCATTGTGAGAAAAGTCTAGAAGTTGCTTAAGAGTTCAGTGGCAAGAATCCCAAACAAGCTCTCTTGCAGACGTTACCTGAAAGGCGAGAGCAGAATTTAGAGGAACAGAAATCTGATGTCCAAAGTTCTACATATGGAAGAATAACAACCCACAAATCTATCTGCTACAGTGACACTACACGTGAATACAAAATATCAGTTTGCAACAGACAGCAAAGACTAAATGTGTACGAGAAAAGATCTTTGTTGAAAGCTAATTCATACTACTGTACTGACCACAACACATTAGCAGAGTTGAAGGTAGATTTTTTTTAAAACTACTGTACAGTAATGCTACATTATCTACAACGCAGTATTTTATTTTTATGAAAAGGGTGTAATACATATATATCTAAAGCCTTAAGATGTGCTACTGGGGCATGCTCATCATGCGGAACTGGGAGCAAAGATTCTGGCCTAACATTGTATCTCATTACACTAATATACTTTTCTAGAAGCATTTTGCAGTTAATGGATCACAGCTTAACCCTTTAAGCTAATTTTCAGACTTGACAAATATCAGACAAATGTTTCTAATAACTATCCTACCATTGTGTGTCTATAATACATTTCAGTATGCCATCTATAACACCCAACATTACAAACTGCTGCACTGTTATGGCACCCTTCTCTGCAAAAGCTCCAAAAAACTGCAGACAGACTCTTTGTGAATGAATGGTGAGGTGATGCTACAATTAAATTAGACTGTTGAACATTTCTGTAAAATAAATATATTTCACATCATGAATGCATGCATCACAAAGTTACCAATTTACAGAACTTTGATGTGCAACCTACAAAACTCATTCTTTTAGAAAACACAATAAATGCAGTAGTGGTGATACTTAAAATCCATATACAAGTGTGTTTTATAACCTGAAACGTACATGCAACTTTTGATGTAGAGTAATTATCATCAAAATACAATACCTAAAAAATAATAGACAGAAATATAAGTTTTACTACCTCAAAAGCAAGTACAACCATTGACAGAATTTAAATAAAATACTCAAATGATTCCATTACTTAATCTACTACTACTTTCGGCTTTTCCTGGTTACGGATCGCCACAGTGGATCACCTGTCCGCTCATGATTGGCAGTGGAGTTTTACGGTGTCAAGTTGCCAGCCCGGTGCCCAACCTTCCACAGAAGGTACACACACACGCACACACACCTAGAGGCAAATTCAGTGTGTCCAATCCACAGCATGTCTTTGGGATGTTTTGTATTGTCACTTTTGAAAGAGCTAGACCCTTGTAATTAGGAGAAGAAACAAACTACTCCAACTTTCTAAACTGCTTTGTCCTATGGAGGTAAACGGAGCTGCCTGTGAACATTTAATGATAGCAAGGGGTATTCCCCTTTAGTTAGGAAAGAACACCGGTAATTGAATGCATTGGTTTAAATTTGTGGAGGTAACCGCCTTTGGCATGAAAGAAGGATTAGTACAAAAGGAAACCCTTGTTAAAAATAATGTAGGGATGCTTGGAAGAAACAGCCTGCAACTCGGACACCCTTTTTACTGAAGTAATGGCAACAAGAAAAGTAGATTTCCATAACAAAAATGTCAAGTCACAATCCTTAGCCGGTTCAAAAGGACTATGGCTCAAGGCCTGTAGAACAAAGTCAAATCCCACACAGGAGAAGGATCTTTGATTGCAGGCCTCAGAAGGAGTAACATTTCATAATGGTTTTACATAACCAATCACAGACCCTGAAGCCAATCCTGAATGGAAACTGAGTATGGCTGCCAAATGAAGTTTATTTTTGCAAAACTAGAACCTTTTTGATATAAAGATTCTAGAAAGGACAGAATAGCAGAAATTGGAGCTGAAAAGGGATCAGTGTGATTGTTGATCGTCCAAATCAAAAACCTTTTCCACTTGCTCTTGTACACCTTCTTAGCAGACATTTTCTGGGAGGCCAAAAAGATAGCTTTGACCAGAGAGGAGAACCTGGACCCTCTAGCAATCATAGGAATGGGAGAAGCCATGCGGTTAACTTGAGAGTGGGGAGATCGGGGTGGTGTCCTAATGTTGGGTGAGAAAAGAGGTCTGGTTTGGGTTCCAGTATTCATGGAAGATATTTGAGATGAGACCAGATGACAGGGAATTACACCTGATGAGGCCAAAAGGGGATAACGAGGATCATTGTGTACTTCAACAGTCTGGCTTTCTGGAGAACTCTTGGGATCAAGGGAAGAGGAGGGTAGGCATACAGAAGTCCCAGGGGCCAACTGCGTACCAGAGCATCCCTCGAGATCAGAGCAAAGAAACTGCTGCATTTGTTGCTATAAGGGGATGCATTTGTTGCTATAAGGGACGCAAAGAGGTCACAGCAGGGAAGACCCCAACAGTCAAATATCTTGTTTGATACTGACTGATTGAAGGACCACTTGTGAGGCATCAAAACAGACCTGCTGAGCCTGTCTGGCAACACTTTGGATTTCCCCGGTACATGTGCTGCAAGTAGAAAGTAGTTTGAAGAGTTTGCCCATTCCCAGACCCTCATGGCCTCGGTACGAACGGGTTCCTCCTTGTTGATGTACCAGGACTACTGACATGTCTGTGTGAATAGCAATAGTCTCTGGAGTGAAAACGTCCTGTAAAGCTTGCAGCGATAAAAGGACACCTCTCATCTTCAGGAAGGTGATATGCAAACTGCTCTCTATCAGAGTCCATGTGCCTTGTCCCAGCTTCCCCTGGAAACCCCACCCCCCCCAGATGGGAAGCATCCCTGGTCACAGTGGCTGAAGGTAGGGGTAGAGTGAAAGGCCTGCCAAATGTCAGATCTGCCCGAATCCACCACTGTAGATGAGACCTGCAAATGTTTGTGAGCCTGACAGAAGCAGATAGGGGCTGACGCAATATAAGTCCATTGCAGAATGTGCATATAGTACCTGGCTAGCAGAACTAAAAGTATAGCAGCTGCCACAGATACTAGAGCTCTTAGTATCAGCCAGGCTGGAGGAGTAGGAGATTCAGAATGGCTTGGATGTGAGATTTCAAAGTGTCGCTTCAATGTTGTGGCAAAGCAGCTACTTGAGTAGAAGTGCTCAGTTGTACTCCAATGAATTCCAAAGTCTGAACAGGCAATGGAAGTGACTTGTCCAAATTTATACTAATGCCTAGGAGGTGAGAGAGCTGGAAAAGACAGCCCCTGGCCTGACAATGTTGACGATGAGTGGGGACAGTCAGGAACCAATCATCCAAATATTGGAATACCCGAAAACCCTGCAGTCAGAGATGAGCTGCAACCACTGCCATGCACTTGGTAAACATCCAGAGAGCAGTGGTGAGGCCAAAGGGTACGGCTCAAAACTGGAAGTGATTGCCTCGGAGGTAGAAGCGCAGATGACTTCTGGAGCACCTGTCAATTTTTATTTGATAGTACACATCCTTGAAATCCACTGAGCACATCCAGTCGTCCTTCCTCATCAATGGGAGGATGGACTGAATAGTCACCATCTGGACCTTGGTATTATAGGTTGGTACTAGGCTATTGGCCCTAGGGCCTATACATGCCTAGCCATAACAATTCCCTGGCTATTTCTTCCCACAATATTTACTTCCCTGGACCCCTGTCTAGCAGGGTGACTGACATGATCCCCGGAGTGAATTTCCCATCTCCCATCCAATCATCAAGGTTCCTTTTGAAAAGGGCCAAAGAGGCGCTCTGTTTGACATGTACAGGCAAGTCTATTCCAGAGTCTGGGGAGTCTCTGGGTTAAGAACCTATCCCTCCAGCATGTTTTGTTCATTGTGATGACAAGGTTTAGATTCCTGGAACGTGTGGCTCTGACGGACTGGGATTTCTTTAAGTGTAGCATGTCCAACAGCTCTGGGTTTGACATGGCCTTGTATATGTTAAGCACAGACTGCCTCTGAGTAGACAATATGCGACACAGTATAGGTGGAGTTTTTTTTAGACCGTCAGCATAGGGCATCTACTTTAGGCCTGTGATTCTTTTAGTGAGGTATTTCTGCGGCCTTTCCAGTTGTTGTAAATGTCTTGAGAGGTATATACCAAATGGGACGTTGTATTCTATAATGGGTCTAATGAGGGATGAGTACAGTGGGACAATGACCTCCTTTTTTCAGGATGAAAAGCCCTTACTGATGAGGTGTGTGCCACAGAAGGATTTCCTGACTTATGGCGATGTGGTCATCGAAGGTGAGACCACTGTCCATCTGTGTACCCAAGTTTCTTATCACACTTTCAGTGTTTAGTGCACTACCACCTGTGTGGTAATTCACGGGTACAGGATTTTTCCCAAAGGGGATAACTACACATTTCTTGGCATTGAGCTTGAACCCATGGCTCTGGCACCAAGCATCTGTTTCTGTAAGGCCCTTTTGTAGAATATCCACACCATATGGGGATTCAATAATGGCTCCCAGTTTGCAGTAATCTGCGAACTTAGTTAGCCAGGGTCCCTTAATATTGGTCTGTACTTCAGAGAAGTAGATGCCAAACAAGAGCGGTCCCAGGACTGAACCCTGAGGTACCCCACTTATCACTTGTCTGAAGCTGGATTTGGAGTCCGCTACTTTTACATTGTGGGTTCTGTCAGTAAGCCAGTTGGCAACCCTTCGAGTGACGTAGGGATTAATGTCCAGCCTAGTAAGTTTATCTATGATTCCAGAGTGGGGGATGGTGTTGAAGGCCTTGGCAAGGTCCAAATAGGCTGTGTGGACCACCTTACCCTTGTCCACAGCTCTGGAGACTGATTCGGTCAATCAGGTTCAGGAGACAAGACCGCTTCACGAATCCAAACTGGGTGGGGTCCAGTGTTTGAAGGTTGCCAATGTCTTTGTTTACAAGTTCCATGATAATAAGTTCCATAGCCTTGCAGATCAGGCTCATCAGACTGATGGGGCAGTAGTTCCCAGGATCCAAGGTGGATCCCTCCTTGTGGAGTGCGATAACTGTAGCTGTACACCCGAGGTGAGGCTATGACTAAACATGACAATTAGGTGAGGTGCCAGTTCATTTTGTAGTTCATGTAGTACACACAGCCCGGGATGTCTTCTGGTTCCATGGATGCTGTATTCTTAGCTTTGGAGAGTGTGTTTTTTACCTTTATGGCTGTTACTACCGGAATCTGGCAATCTTTCGGTATTGAGATGGACCCTTTAGGGGGTGAGGCGGGGTGAAGTTGGCACTGTCTTCTTCACGTACAAGTTGAGATTGCTTAAGTCCAGAATGGACCATAAGTCCATTTTCTTTGGCACCAAAAAGACATGGGAGTAAGTTCTGGACCCTTTCTGATCAGTTGGGACCTCTTTGATGACTCTCTTCTGCATCAACTTGGCAATTTCAGTAGCTCAAAAACCAAATAATGCAACCAGCAGACTGTGGCAAAGAAACAGTATTTAACATATGTGGCTAAAAGCACATATTAAAACATAGAAAAACAGACCAATTTCATCTTAGTCAATCACATGGTCTTCATCAGTGTGAACATCTTGAATACATCAGACTCCTTATATAGTCAATAATAAGAAGCTCTACCAGCATAAACATGCGACTGATTAAAGGTGCTCATTTAACCCAAGAGCAAACAACCCCCCCAGCTTAATGATCCATGTTTTTCTCTTTCCTATTCAGCATTTGATGCCAGCCTGTCTTACTGGACCTAATACCCAAAATACGATCAATAATAAAAAAATTTAAAAAGGCATTTTTATGTACCATAGTGTGATTGTAAAGGGCAATGGCAATTTTTGGTGTTTAATATCACAAAGATGCTCAGAAATCCTGAATTTGACCGGTCGTGAAGTCTGAACAATTACATATGGCTAGATACATCACCCTGTTTGGCAATTAGCAAAAAAGGTGATGTTATAAACCCGACTGGCATTTTTGTTGCTAAAGCACTTGGTCTTCATAACTCTGGAACTGTGTGTACAATGACCGCAGGGGAAACAACCCATGACTTGATCCCCCAAAAGTGTAGTTTGAACATATTCTTTCTTTTGATGGGACCCATGTCTATAATGATTAAAACAGGAACCCAAATTTTTGCCCTTCCTAAAGGAAAAGTGACATCTATTTTCCAAGAATTCAGAGAGATTATCTGCCAACAAGATATTCCAATGATGCTGGACACTGTTCATAAGTGCTCCAGTATTCCTACCATATGTCGTAACAAAATGTATAATAGGCTGTCCATCAACAGCCAAATCTTTATATTGGAGAAGACTCTTTGTCAATGGTGTCCATCCTGTTCTTGGCTTGAAAGACATATCCCGCCTTGTACCCTCTGTTCTTGAATCTGATTATAAGGTCATCTCTGAAATGCTGATAACTAATATTACACGATCATATACATTTAACTTTCATAAACTGAGACTTAGGAATGTTTTACAGATATGTGGAGGACGACAGCTGGTGGCACGGAGAAGGCAGTTATACTCTGGGAACTTCCGGTAAACCTCAGAAATTAAGGTATCATGACATCATATCATACTGGACAGCGCAGTGGTGCAACGGTAGCATTGTTGTCTCACAGCAAGAGGTTCTCCAGTTCGATTCTCAGTTGAGGTGCCTTCTGTGCAGAGTCTGCATGTCCTCCCTGCATCCGTATGGGTTTCCTCCTGGTGCTTCTCCCCAGACCTCCGCTGAAAAATGGCTTTGTTACAAGTCGGACTTTCCCAGTTAACAAATGTTAAATAAATAAAAAATAAATAAATAAAAATTACCCCTGGTCACCAAAACATCCAAAAAAGTAATCCGATCCGTATCATAGTTTACCGTAAAGTGTATCCTCCATTTGTTCTCATTAAGGTAGCTGAAAATGTCCGGTAGGTAGTCCACATCCAATCTCCACACCATCCAGCAATCATCCAGATATCTTTTCCAAATGTCGATCTCCTCCAGAAACAACTTTTGTGAGCTATCAAATTATTTGCTCCTCAATATAAGCCATAAATTAACCAGCGTAGATCAGGGCAAAATAAGCCCCCATAGCCGTACCTTGAATCTGGAGGTAACATTTATCATTATAGAAAAAGACATTCTTAGTAAGAATATGCTCGGCAAGACAAATAAGGAACATATTGAATCCAGGTTGGTATAACTCAGATTTATACAGCTAATACTCCAAGGCATCAATTCCAGCCCAACGGGAGATGTTAGTGTATAATGCTGTAACATCTAAAGTACAAAGTAACCAACCTGGCTCAAGCTACATTTCAGAGATGACCTGGAGAAATTCTGACATGTCCCATAACCAGGTACATACCCATTTGAGTAGTAATATATGTGGCTAAAAGCACATTTTAAAATATAGGAGCTAAAATCACATATTAAAATATAGGAGATTATATATATCTCCTGTTTTTTAATGTGTGCTTTTAGCCTCCTATATTTTAATATGTGCTTTTAGCCACATATAGTAAATACTGTTTGTTTGCCGCAGTCTGCTGGTTTCATTTGATTTTTGGATTACATTTTTCTTGAAATCTTGCAGTTGCCGTATTTGCAGAGATTTTGCATTTACTGTCATTTCAGTAGCTGCCAACTCCCCGACTGGGTGGAATACTGGGGAGTCAGTTCAGTATGTTTGGAGTAGGAAGGGAAAAGTAAATGTAGTAGCCTCAGGAAACAATGCTGAGCACTCAAGCATTTATCGTGATTTGGGCCCAGGCTCTCGTGTGCAGAGAAAAATGACCACCGACTGTCTCCAGAGTAGGAGGGTCAGGCAGCACCTCAGGAGTGCTGAAAAGGCTTGTCGGGAAAGGATTCCCATGAACCCTGGTTCTGAGGGCCCTCTCTGCCTCTAGGACGGCATGTCCCATTATAGCCTCCTCTCTTCCTCTGGAGTAGAACTCTCTGCTTTGATCTGGAAAAGAACCTTGTGACTTACAGAACCAAGTTTTCTTAGCCCCACTTTCATTCCCATGGCAGACAAGGTCTTATCCTTTTAGCTCACTGTGGGTCAAGGTGTCCTTGACAGATGGTCCGAACAGAGAGGAACCATCAAAGGGGGTGTTGACAAAAAGACACCCTAAAGGGCTGTGCGAAATCGCACAGCCTCATCCAAGCATGGTGACACATTGTGATGCCGGTGCCAGCTGCTCTAAAAGAACCTCCCCTGAGTGGGAAATAAGTCTCATGGAGAAGTTAGTAATAGAAGTAAAAGTGGTTAGCTTAGGAGAAATTCTACCAAACTCCTCCTCAGGCAACTGCTCTGCCACAGAGTCAGTTTTCCTTGACCAAGTCTCTCTGAAGGCGAGTAAAATGTGCCAGATAATTGAGTGCCCTCAGCTAAAATTTTACCAAACCTGTCCATCGTTCTGGACTCTCTGTTGGATGGATGAAGAGTCAAGCATTACTGGGAGAGCTCGTTCTTAGTAGAAGCTGCCACCAGTATGCTGTCAACTAAATATCCTCACTACAGAAAGCACGGTCCCTCCAGGGGTGAAATGATTATATCTGGACCTTTGTGAACTGGTTCGATAGTGTCCAGCTCCATCCAGGCCTGACGGGCGACAAGGTCAACAGCGCCGTCCGAGGGGACTACCCAAGATGTAGACAGTCCCATCCCGAAAGCCTCTAGGAATACAGATTCCTCTGAAGAGGGGTTGTTGGATGACCAGCCACCTTTTAACTTCAGGATCTCTAAGATGTCTGCAAATGAGACATCCTCTGTTGGTGATTTGGTAGACCCCTCTCCCTCATCTTAATGCGTATCCTATGTGAGGGACTCCATAAGGGAGTCCACATGCCTCCTTTTGCTTGCCCTCTTCCATGGGATCTCCCCGGTGGGATATTCAGGGGAGGAATAGAAAGAGGAAGGGGGCCACCTCCAGTGAAACAGACTGGAGGCCCTTTGAGATGGGCTGACCCTGGGCAGAAATGGAATATCCGAGGCCATGATCCAGAGAGGGTACACAGGGTGGTGCAGTAGTCATAGGGTCTAGCACTTGGAAGGCCGAGGGTCCCAGGGAGGCCCCACCAAACTCCCTAGGAGCCAAAGCCACTGAGGAAGACTGAGGAAGCCCACCAGAACTCCGACTCCCGGACAGAACTGGACCCATGCTGTCGCCTGCTGAAGCTCCAAGGGGAAGGGACTGATTTGAGAACACCAGAGCCAAACTTTGCCCCTCAGATCTGGCATCGACATCCCGGACCTGGGACATGCACTGATCCTAAGACCTCAGAGCACAGGCAGTCAAGGTAACGGTTGGAGTCGAAGAAGCAAAGGCTTTCTGATCCGACCCCAAATCCCTCAGAACACTACTGTCCTGCGGCTCCAAAACAGATACTTGGATCAGAGAAGGAGAAATGGGAGTAGACTGAACAGGTTCGGATCCAAGAGAAGATAAGAGTGGAATTAGCTCCATCTGAATCTGAGCCTTGATGGAGCTTGACCATTTTGTCCACATCAAGGTACAGGCTCCAAGGGAGTTCCCAGATGGCTGCACAGTGAGTAAAAGCTTGTTTTTAGCTCTCCCAGTGTGAAAACAGAAACTCAGCAGAAAAGGCCAGTAGACTTGTGTTTATGGGTGACTTTCATTAACTGGCTAGTAAGTACACTGCCTGGATGCCAGGAATAAAGAAATACAGGAGACCTAGAAAAAAAACAGCTACAAAAAGTGAGGAAGAAACACTGACTAGGGAGAGTCCTGCAGCTGTTCAGCAAAAAGTAATGCAACTTTCTGACATGACTTCCAATAACCTACAGCATGATACAACACAACTGCATATAGACCTGAATAAAATAAACAAAACGCTGATAGAGTATATTAACACTGGAACAAATGGAAGAAGCTTTAAACAAATATTCAGATGTGATGATAAAGCTGCATTACAGCAGCATAGGTTAAAGGTGCATTGTCTAAGGCCAAGAATACAGCTTCCATGGGACATGACAATATCCCTGGCTGTGTTCTACAAGAATTACAAAGTGAACTGACACCACATCTGTGTGCACTTTTCACTCTCAGCCTCACGTCAGGCTTTGTCCCTACCGAATGGCGCACTGTTACAGTCATCCCTCTCCATAAAGGAGGAGCAACTACAGACCCTAGAATTACCTCCCCATTAACCTGACGAGTCTGATATGTAAGGCTATGGAGCACATAATCATGGACGCAGTTGGATATAGGGAATCTTTAAATGCTAGATCCCACACAACTTGGTTTTGTGAAAGGTAGATCATACCTGCTCAACCTGGCTGACTTCTTTGAGTAGGTCACCAGAGCGGTGGATGAAGGTAAGGCAGTTCATACACCCTACCACGATCTGGCCAAGGCCTTTGATAGCTTTCCTCACTCAGGAATTATTGATAAATTCACAAAATTAGGCATTAACTCCTATATCATTAGGTGGGTTGCAAATTGGCTCACAGAGAGAACACACACTGTGAAAGTAGAAGACTCCAAGTCGGACTGCCGACCAGTCACGAATGGAGTCCCACAGGGATCGGTTCTGGGTCCCCTCCTGTTTGGCATCTACTTTTCAGAAGTCCACGCCAACCCAAATTCACAGATGACTGCAAGCTGGGAGCCATTATTAACTCCCCAAGCGATGCAGACATCCTACAGAAAGGTCTCACTGAGATCAATGACTGGTGTCGAAACCATGGCCTTAACCTTAATGCCAAGAAATGCATCGTCATCCCCTTTGAGAAAAACACAGTTCCCACTAATTACCACACCGATGGGAGCCCAATGAACACTGAAGGCGTTATAAGAGATCTGGGGATATAGGTTGACAGCAACCTCTCCTTCGACCACCACATTGCCACTGTGGTCAGAAATTCCTATGTGGCACATCTCATTACCAATGGTTTTGCATCCAGGAAGAAAGAGGTCATTTCCCTCTACTCTTCCCTCGTTAGACCAATCAGAGTATAATGCTCCACTTGGCATGTACCTCACTAGACACCTGCAATAGCTGGAGAGGCCACAAAAGTACCTCATGAAGAGGATCCTAGACCTTAAACACATGTCCTACATGGGCAAACTCAAACAACTCCAGCTATTCTCTGTCTCATATTGTCTACTAAGAGGTGATCTCTGCTTGACTTACAAAGCCATGTCTGACACAGCTCTGTTAGAAATCCTACATCTAAAGAAATCCCAATCCTTCCGCACCACACACTCCAGAGACCTCAACCTGATTACCACAATCAACAGAACATGCTAGGGGGACTTCATAACCCAGAGACTGCCCATGCTTTGGAATAGACTTCCCATACATGTCTAGCAGAGCACCTCACTAGCCCTCATCAAGAGAAATCTTAATGAGTGGATGGGAAATAGAAAGTTCACTCCGGGGATCACTCCAGTGACTCTACTTGATAGAGGCACTGGGAACTAATGACGGGTGGTACAATGCCAGGGCACTTCTATGGGCTAGGCTTGTAAAGGTGCCATGGCCATTAGCCTAGTACACACCAATAAACATCAGAGGTCAAAATGAAGAAAAGGCTGGCTGAATATGAGATTGTTCAGGAAGAGATGTTTCACACAATAATAGAATTGGAGGGCACAGCACATAGGGAAAACTTGAGATTTTCAGCTATACAAGAGAAGCTGGAAGAAACAGACTGCATTAAATTTATGAAAGCACAAATAAGCAACTTGACTGGTAATCCAGAGCAGGACTTATTACTTGAACGAGCACATAGTGTGTATGTTCCAAATCTAGCTATAAGAATGTAACCTAGACCTTTAATAGTAAGGATGCAATCCTACCAACAGAAAGAATTGATTTTGTCAAAACTGTGGAAGGAGGACAAAATATTAAAAATAGGTGACAAAAGTGTTTCTGGAGAATAATTACTCATTGTACACCACGCAAAAGAGAAGTAAATTCATCCCTCTATTCAAAGAATGCCGAGACAGGTGTGAGATTCAAACTGCTGTATCCAGCTGTCTTCAAGGTATTCTTCCCTGGAGGAACAAAATCATTTTTTGATGAAGTGTATGCTAAGGAGGAAATACAAAAGGCTAACAAAAACTGAGCAGTGAAACAGGAGGAGATTCGGCTTCACGCTTGCAAATATGTATACTAAGTATCATTTCTGCAGCTGCTCTTCATGCCTCCACGGAGACAATCTGGTAAAGAGACACTGGAGACAGTCTGGTGGAAGGGGACTGGTTGAGGGAAAAGAAAAAGGAACAGAGAAATTGACTATGACATAATGTTCCCTGAAAACAATCAGGGGTTTTCCCACGTGTGATAGCCTTAAAGATAATACAAAACCAGTTACACTAAGTAAATTTCTCCATTTTTTTTTTAAATGCAACAGGGATATTAATATGAAGAGGTGGTTTTGTTTTTTCTTGTTCACCTTTCTCTTTTTCTTTGTTCAGTTTTGAGAAATGTAGGCACTACAATGAAAAAAATGAGGAGGGGAGAGCAGAAGGGTCTGGTGAAGACAGTATGACAAAAGAAAAATCAGTGTGTTTTTCCCATGCTTGCATAGGGGAAATGACTGGGTAAAAACCCTAGGAGTTGTATCCAGTAGCAAGTTTATTACAAAGCATGTAAATTAAAAAAAAAACTGAATATTGTAAGGCTTTTTTCTGATAAACAAGGTATCCTTAGCAGTTTTGTGTCTGGTTTGCATGTCACTAGAACACAATTTTATAAAGAAAAATGGATTGGAGAAAGTGTTTACTAAAAGTAGTCAATTTTCTCAAATGAGAGCGTTATATAGATATAAAAATCAAATAGCACTTACTAACACAACACAGGCTGTACCACGCGTCTTAGCATGACTAACCTTTCTTTTTGGTTAAATTTAGCCTGTCTGTGTAGCTATCAACTTAGAACTTATGCTCATAATAGGAAGCAAAAACTTCAATATTTGAAATTGTACATAGTTTTGTGTGTTATTTTAAAGTTCACAGGTTTTAGAAGAGTTTTTTTGGGGGGTTGATTTTTCTGCTTGAGGGTTTTAAAAAAAAAAAACAAGTTATGTAAGATATGACATAGGCGCAAATGGATATGACATGAAACAACTGTATAAAAGACCATCTTGCTGAACAGTATATACATGTAACATAAAAGTTGGAACCAGACATTTATCAAAAGAGCAGTTATACATACAAGGTGGTAATAATAACTATATAAGAAAATTATGCTTTCTGTAATGTCTTTCAATCTGAATGGTCTTACAGATAAAATATAAAAAAAGAAAGAGTAGAGAATTATATTCAAAAATGTTGAGTGCAAATAGCTATGCTACAGGGGACACACCTGGAAAGAACTGAACATGTGAATTTGAAAAAAAAAAAAAAAAAAAGGTTTTCAGGATGGTTATTCAGTGGAATATTTGGCGCAAAGGAAAAGAAGAGTACTTATATTAATTGCAAGAAAAGCTCCAATAGTGATAGAAGAAGAAAAAAAAAAGATAACAATGGAAGATACATAGCATTAAGGGGCTACTGGCTAGGGAGGAGGATTACACTGGCATACATCCCCCTAAAACTGCTATAATGAAGCTTAAGAAAATTCTGGGAGAAAATTAGCTTTCAGCAAGGAACATTATTTATAGGTGGAGAATGGAATTTGGTTTGCAACAGTGAAGATGTGTCTGGGGGGCCTAGAAAGAAAATATAACAAAGGAGGGTACATTTTTGAAGAAATTTATGAAAATGTTTGGCATGGAAGATGTGAATTCGGTACAAGGAGTTCGGAGTGAATTTACTTATTACTCATCGAGACACACAAACTAGACTAGATAGATTTTAAATCTCACAGGAAAATGTGCATTTAACTGAAGGTCTTGAAATGCACCCAATAACCACTTCAGATCATGCATCAATAACTACTAAAATTAAAACGCAGGGTAATGAAATGAAAATGACACACTGGAACTTTCCCATCTACCGGTTGAAAAGAGAGCAATTTAAGGAATGGGTTGTGGAATTAATTCAGGAGCTACTAAAGAAGATATACTTATCTTCTGAAAACATAGCTAAAGAGTGGGATAAAATTAAAGTGGAGTTTAAAACTAAGTTGGAAATAAAGGGAGATATGGCTGAAAGTAACAAGAATTATTTAGAGGGATTGACAAATGTTAAAGTATTGCAAAATAGGGGGAATCGCTCCGAACAATAAAAAGAGCAACTGCAGAATGCTAAACAGAAAATAAGCAATTACCTTGATAATATGAATGAGTTTAGAAAGACTGAGGTTAAGAAATATTTTTTTTGATAATAATTCTAAAGCACAAAAACTTCTAGCACAACTCAAGCAACAACAAAAAAAAAAAAGCTTAGGGAGCCTACAACAAGAAAGATAAGAGACCCTGTAGAAGCATTAGAAGTATTTCGGAAATTTTATGAAAATTTGTATAAAGCACACTAATATGGAAATCAAGAAAAGGTACAAATGGAAATGTTTATGGAAGAATTAAATACGCCAAAGTTAGAGATAGATGAGGCTCATTTACTAATAGTCAGGATAGGAAGGGATGAAATAAAAATGGCTATGCATAACCAATCTACAGCAAAGTCCCAGGGAATAGATGGTATTCCTGTGGAAGTTTGGAAGTTAGGAGGGAAAAACTGACAATGATCTGGAAGGTTTTGTTTAACAGTATTTTAAGAGAAGTGCCAGCATCCTGGAAGAAGGCAGTGGTAACAGTAATATCTAAAGAGAGTAAAGATCCATCAGATCCAGCTTCATACAGGCCCATTATAATACTAAACCATGATTATAAAGTTTTTATGTCTATAATTGCTAAAAGAATGGCAAAAGTGATACCAAAATTGATAGATATTGATCAGTGTGGTTTTGTGGAGGGAAAACGCACATTTGATAATATTAACACAACACTGATAATCCAGAGGGAAGCAGAATGTAAGAAAGTGCCACTTTTATTGGTGGGGCTTGATGTGGAGAAGGCATTTGACAGAGTAGAATGGGACTTCATGAGCAGGGCAATGCAAGCATTTGCTTTCCCTGATACAATTATAAGGTTGATTACAAGAATATATGAGGGATCGGAGGTGCAAATTAAAGTGGGTGGGGGTCCTCTCCGATAATTTTTGCTTGAGTAGAGGAACCAGGCAGGGTTGTCTGCTTTACCCTTTGTTGTTTGCATTTATATTTAAAACTATTGGCAAACAAAATAAGGGACTCAGAAATTCAAGGATATAATTGGCATAGTAGTCAGGAAAAGCTGGCTATCTGCAGATGATATTTTATATATGCCAAAACCAGAAAAGGACATTACAGTGTTATGGAACATTTTAAGACAGTTTCAAATCTTCTTGGGATACAAAAATGAATGAAGCTAAAACAAAGGCAATAGCGGTAAATTACGTACCCGTACAGAAATTGGTCCAACATTATCCAGATTTATGGGGACATGATAAAATGAAGTATTTAGGAGTACGGCTTAGAAATGACTCTGTGGTGGCAGCTATGGGTATGTGGGAAGAGACAAAACAGAAGATAATACAAAAATTGAGAAACTGGAAGTTTTGTTAAATGGATATGTATACTAAGATACAAACCATTAAATGTTTTTACCTGTAGAAGCATGGAGGTGTTTAGGTGAAATGGCAGTGGAGTTTTTAACTAGATTGTTTAATGAAATCTTGGAAAGTAAGAGGATGCCTGAGGAATGGAGAAAAAGTGTTTTGTTACCGATTTTTAAGAATAAGGGTGATGTGCAGAGCTGCAGTAACTACAGAGGGATTAAACTGATCAGTCACAGCATGAAGTTATGGGAAAGAGTAGTGTAAGTTAGGTTAAGAAGGGAGGTGATGATTAGTGATAAACAGTATGGTTTAATGCCAGGAAAGAGCACTACAGATGCAATGTTTGCACTGAGAGTGTTGATGGAGAAGTACAGAGAAGGTCAGAAGGAGTTGCATTGCGTCTCTGTGGATTTAGAGAAAGCATATGACAGGCTGCCTAGAGAGGAGTTGTGGTATTGTATAAGGAAGTCGGGAGTGTCAGAGATGTATCTAAGAGTGGTACAAGATATGTACAAGGGTAGTGTGACAGCGGTGAGGTCTGCGGTGGGAGTGATTGATGCGTTTAAGGTGGAGGTGGGATTACATCAAGGATCAGCTCTGAGCCCTTTCTTATTTGCAATGGTGATGGACAGGTTGACAGTCGAGATCAGACAGGAGTCCCCGTGGACTATGATGTTTGCAGATGACATTGTGATCTGCAGTGAGAGTAGGGAACAGGTGGAGATGACCCTGGAGAGGTGGAGATATGCTCTAGAGAGAAGAGGAATGAAGGTCAGCAGGACTAAGACAGAATATATGTGTGTGAATGAGAGGGAGGATAGAGGAATGGTGAGGATGTAGGGAGTAGAGGTGGGGAAGGTGGATGAGTTTAAGTACTTGGGATCAACAGTTCAGAGTAATGGTGAGTGTGGAAGAGAGGTGAAGAAGAGAGTACAGGCAGGATGGAGTGGGTGGAGAAAAGTGTCAGGAGTGATTTGTGATGGACGAGTACCAGTAAGAGTGAAAGGGAAAGTCTACAAGAGGGTGGTGAAACCAGCTATGTTATATGGGTTGGAGACCGTGGCACTGACAAAAAGGCAGGAGTCAGAGCTTGACGTGGCAGAGTTGAAGATGTTATGATTTGCACTGGGTATGACGAGGATGGACAGGATTAGGAATAAGTATATTAGAGGGTCAGCCCAGGTTGGAAGGTTTGGAGACAAAGCCAGAGAGGCAAGATTATGCTGGTTTGGACATGTGCTGAGGAGGGATGCAGAGTATATTGGGAAAAAGATGCTAAGGATGAAGCTGCCAGGTAACAGGAAAAGAGGGAGGCCTAAGATAAGGTTTATGCATGTGGTGAGAGAGGACATGCAGGTGGTTGGTGTGACGGAACAAAATGCAGAGGACAGGAAGAAATGGAAACAGTTTATCTGCTGTGGCAACCCCTAACGGGAGCAGCCAAAAGAAGTAGTAGTAGTTTTATACAGAGGTCAGGCATACTTTTATCAACCAGCGGAAAAGTTCTATATACCAATTAAAATTAGAGGATCTTACCTGGGAAGTTAAGACAGCAAGGGTCAAGTGGGATAAGATGATTCTACCAACAGAACAAGGTGGACTATAATTACCTAATTTGAGGGGGCATTTTAGAGCAATACAGTTAAGGCTCATATATAGCACAAGCAACTACAATACTGGATAAGCAAGTCAGAGAGAGAGAATGGGGGATATATGTACATCTCCCAAATATGCAACAAAGTCTAGAAGATTTAGGATCTTTGCAATGGAAGTGTTTACATAGGTATTTTTATATCCCAAGTAGACTCAACAGAAATTTTCCTTAGGTGGACAGCAAATACTGAAGGTGTGACTGGCAAGAAAGAGGTAGTTGGGAACATTTTTTGGAAGGGTGATGAGCTGGCAGACTTTTGGGATTCTCTGCAGACCACTCTGTCGGAGATGCTGGGAGAGCAGACTGGACTGATGGGGGAGATGATTTTTTTTTTTAGTTATACTATAGAATCAGAATAGCCTAGACATAGTAAAGCCTTGCTGAGTCTAATTATGGTGGATGCCAAAAAAGCAATTACTAGAAAATGGAAATCAATGTCTACAGCAACTGTACTAGAAGTAGTGAATATAGTAACAGTGATAAAACTGAAATTGAGATCTTTAGAAAAGGGAAGGAGCAAACTATAGGAAAAATGTGAAATGTGGGAATAACATATGCAGAACAGGAATGAGGTTTAACAGGCAGTATTAGAATAAGCTATACAATGCCTGAATGATTTATATGTGATGTATAATGTTTACAACTACAGTTGTTTCAACGGTGGCTGTGATGTAAACGGTTTGCAAGTAAAGTGATATCATTTTGTATGTTTTTCATTTATATAAATGTAAGATTGCCTTCGTCATATGTGTAAATTTAATAAAGATGTTTGGGGGGAAAAAAAACAGGCTCAGAGGGATCTGGAGGAAGCCACCGAAGACGGGTGAGAATGCCTGGGGGTCTGAATGATCTTGGATGGCATAGTAGGAGAGACCAAAGCAATTGATGTTCCAGGAGACCTAGATGATTGCGGATCTGTAGATCTACAGATCCGAAGAGGTGAATTCCGATCCAGTGTCTTAGGATCCCATGACATGACCGAAGCTGAAGGCTCGCCCAGAGCCATTAAGTCAATCGGATCTGATGGAGCAGACATAGGCCTCAGCACCAAAATAGTCAAATCCAAAAACTCTGGAGCCTTGGCAGGCAGCTCTGAAAATGCCCTAGGTTCTTTAAGGAGCTGTTTCTTGGCTCCAGAGCTGAGCGAATGCTTGGAGGGGGGGGGGTTGAGTCCCTGGAGTAGTGGTAGTACAGGTGAAAAGTCTCTAAGATTAACTTGTTTTTACATTCTTGTAAGGCTCTGGGATTAAATCCCTCACAAATGCTGCATGGGGTGTCCAAGCGAGCTGGACCTAAGCAATACGCACAACCGTCATATGCATCCAAGTGTAGAATCTTTTTCTCGAACTTGGAGCACCTTTTAAAATATGTTGGCTTCTCCATAGCAAAACGCCAAGCAAACAAAACATATACAAGAAAATGTGACAAACCAAATATAACAGTAAAAACAGATATACAGATAAATAGCTACCACAAGTACTGTACCAATAGACCAACTGTACAAGGAAGAAAGAAAGCAGGGCCAAAGCCTGAAGGGAGAGAAAGAGAAATAGAAAGGAAAGCCTAATGACCTCAACTAAAGGGAACAGGGGAGGAGGTAAAGAACACTAACTACACAAGAGAAGTAAGCTGAAAAATGTATTGAAAATTTCAAGAAGAAACTTAGCTGACCACTGGAAAACCACGACTGGGCGCACCAGCGACAAACAAGCTCTGAGGAGGCTGGCTAGAGGCACAGGATTATGGGTAGGGGAGGAGTTTGAGCCTGGAAGCTAAAGCCTGTGTGAGGTGGCCAAGTCGGACCAGAGGATTGGAACAGACCCATATGTGAAGCAGAATGAGGAGGACATCATCAGATCTGGATTAAGATGACCACTATAAATGATTTACATGTGTGCTTGAATGGGAACAGAACTGTGGTTCTTAGTAATTGGATAAGGACAAGCATTTAAAATGTGCAGCCAATGGGGTAAAAGTGAGACATAAGCATAACAGCCATGAAGATTTCAGCATTAAATGCAATTCAAAGTGAAGGAGATGGTTTCTTATTCAAAACAGAACTATCTTCTAAATGTTGCTTTATTGCCTGCTTCCATTTTGTATATTGTGATTCATTTTCTTTACAATGTGTTTTAATTCTATTCTACTTTTTATTGTACATTTAAACTAGGAAAGAGACGACAGCTGTCTCTCCTGAGAGTCGCACAGAAATTAGAACAGGTTAATTTAGCTTAATTACCAGCAAACTGAGGGTGAAGCTAGGAACTAAACTTTCTATTTAAGGGGTAAAATAAAACATTCCAAGGCTGTACTAGAAAAGCTCACCCAGACTCTGCCATAACTTGCTATGAGGGAAAGGTTAGTTTGTTTTTGCTTTCTTGTATTTTGTGTTGCTTTATTACCTTCTTCTATTTTGTATACTGTGGCATATTTTCTTTAAACTGTGTTTTACTTGTATTCTGCTTTTAATTACATATTTAAACTAGGAAAAAAGACCACACCTGTGTCTCTCAAGTCACATAGAAATTAAGTTTTTTTTCCCACCCTCCCTCGCTGGTGCTGTTGTGTTTTTAACCTCAACTGTCTTTCTAGTTGCCTACCCCTTATGGTAATTTGACCACATATCTCTCTCTCTCCTTTCACTGGCTGCTGTGAGTAAGCATAAAAATATTTTGTGAAAATCACTCCCCTTCAACTATTTAAATTTATTGACCATCCTGCTGTATTCCATATAACCAGAATACTAAGCATCCTTCCCTTCCAATCTATCTTTCTTTTTTATAATTAGTGGCTCTTCACTTAGATGTTATGTGATCCTATCTCGCCTACATTCTGACTGATGGGTTCGGAGCCGATCCCTCGGCTCCGACTCGGCACGCTTATGCCAAAGAGCGAAGTCTCTTATTGGCTGAGCTTACTATATCCCAGGATGCACCACTACCAGTCCCCCAGATCTCGTTTGCCGCTAACAAGCAAAGACGTGGTCTCGAGCTTGGCTGAGCTAAGTAGGGTTTTTTCTCTTACTTTCCTGTCAGGAATTCCTTTAAAATTCAACAAAAAGCTGTTTTAACAGCTATATCGTATTTTTGTGTATGATTGAAGTGTTTTTTGTGGAAAAACTTTGTGTAGTGATTGCGTTTGTCTGACTGGAGGTTCCATTTGGGTTGAAGGGCCTTCCCTTGTCAGCCGTTGTCTGTCAAGTTCCTTTTTATTTTAAAGGTTCTTGTATTCCTTGGTCATACCTTTCTATTTGTGACAGTTCTTGATTCAAAGAAAAGAATTTCTCTGTGATAGTTAGTGTGTCTTGTATTTTACTGGTTATACACTAATTTGGTTGCCATTATGTCACAGGCTCCTAGGCCTTCAGGGTTTAAAAAGTGCACTAAGTGCAGTTTCAAAATGTCAATCACAGATGATCACCCTCTCTGTGTGTACTGTTTGGGCGCCAAACATTTGCAGGAGTCCTGTAGCATCTGTCACGCTTTTCCTCGAGGGTCCTCCAAGAGAGGAAAAATAAACTTATTCTAAAAGGCCTTATTAAACCATCATTTGAAGCGGCATTAGCTTCCTCTCCTTCTCCTGCTAAAAAGAAAAGGGCGTCGGCTCCGACCAGTCCGTCGGAACAGACCGCCAAAAGACATAGGCAGGCTTCTCCTTCGTCTCCACGGACTTCGGAGCCGAGGGTGGAACGGTCTGCCTCGATGCCTCCAGCCTAGACTCCTCTGGGTTCGGAGCCGACGGCTGGGGCATCGAGAGGCGGGTCACCTTCATCGGCTCCACTGATCTCAGAGCTGATGAAGGTTGTCCGCTCAGACACTTCCTCCTCGGCGCCGAAGCCCTCTTCGGCACCGATGGAAATTGGTTTGGACACTTCTTCGGCGCCGATAATTGTCGAGTCGATTCGGAGCCGGTCCCCTAGTCCCTTGGAGCCGTTGGAGAGGCCTACTCGGACCCATTCGGTCTCTTCCAGGTCATCAAGGATGTCAGATTCGGACATAGACAGGGTGCTCCAAAGACTGTTCCAGTCCGCAGTCTTTCAGAAATTTGTTTCGGCTCCGACCCACTTGGCTTCGGAGCCGATAGCCCATTCCATTGTCATTCCTCCTCTGACCGCTTCGGCTCCGTCGGAGCAGGTGCTGATGGAGCCAGTGGAGATCCTAGGGTCGGCTTAGACCCTTACTCCAACCCCGGCCTTCGGGTCCGAGTTTAGCACACGGACTTCTTCGGCCGGACCCGGGGGTGACGTTTCAGGGCCAATGCTGTCTGTTCCAAGCCTCCCTCTCGGTGCTTCGGCCGTGGGACTTCCATCTGCTATCATGGCTCCGGGGACCGGACCCTCCCAGGATTCTGGGGGTCCGGCCTTCAGAGCTATGAGGAGTGCCTTGGCCAAGTCTTCTTCGGCCATCTCTACGGCTTTACCGGCACCTTCCCTGGGCATGGAGACTGGGTCTTTGGCAGTTCCCCTGTCTCTAGGCAGCGGAGCCCCGGGGCCTGAGGTTACCCCCACTGGGGGTTCCCCTCCTCCTGAGGGTCTTTCGGAGTTGTCTTCGGAGGAGCCCCCAAGGAAGAGATCGTGCAAGAGGAAGCACGTGAACTCCCCCGATGAGTCTCTTACATCGGACACTGATCTTGATGATGCGGAGGGGTCCCCAAAGTCATCCTCGGATGACGTCTCATTTGCAGACATTCTAGAGATCCTTAAGCAACGAGGCGGCTGGAATTCCAAACCCCCCTCCGCTGATGAGTCGGTGTTCCTCAAGGGCTTCGGGGCTCAGCCCTCCGCCTCCTGGGTGTCTCCGCCCTTCGACGAGCTCCTGGATTTGGTTTGTCGGAGGGCGTGGGAACATCCAGATACTGTGGAACCAGTGCCTTCTCGCCCTAACAAATTTTTGTCTGCCCCACCCGAGAAGGAGTTCTTAACGAAAGGCGTGGCTGTAGATGCCATGGTGGTGGCATCTGCTACCCAGCAGGACGTGGCAGAGGCTTCAACGTCCGTCCATCCTCCTAATAAGGAGTCTAGGAGCATGGACGATGCACGGGAAGCGCACCCTGACTTCAGCGGCCTTTACTCTGAGGTCCCTGAATTATTTGGCACATTTCACCAGACTACAGAGGGATCTGGTCAAGGAGCTCTCAGGTAACCTACCTGAGCAGCTAGCCCAGTCGGTTAGCTCTCAGTTGGCTATCCTTACCTCGATTTCTAACTCGTCCATGAGGCTCATTTCATATGCGGCCGAAGGGGCGGGCAGAGCGGCAGGCACAGGCGTGGCTCTACGGAGACAAGCCTGGCTCCGTTTGTGTCATTTCGCGGAGGCCTTCAAGTCTTCCTTTGCCGACGCTCCCTTTGATGGGTCCTCTTTGTTTGGACCCAAGGTAAAAGACACTCTTACCCGCTGTGAGCAAGAGGGAAAGACTATCTGCCGTAGGAGCACGTTATTCCACTCCCTTTCGGCCTTATCCCAAGGCTAAAAGAGGAGGGAAGATGTGGTTCCGCAAATCACAGAAATTCTTTCCTCAACAGCAGGAAGATTCCCCTTCCAGAGGCAGAGGACGGGGAAATTTTTCTGGGAGACGCCGTCCCAGAGGCAGCAGAGGCCCCCGCAACACTGGAGACCGCGAGTCCTTTCGTGGCTCTTCAGCCTCCCACACTCCATGAGGGGTTGGCCGGCTGTGCTGCTCCGGAGCCAGTCGGGTGCCGTTTTGCCAAGCACCTAAAAGCCTGGGAGTCTATTACTCAGGACAGATGGGTGCTTCGGATTATTGCCGGAGGTTACACCATTCCCTTCACACACTCACCCCCACCGTCCAAAAAAATCCCGGACCCACTACCCAGTCAAAGGGAAATTGCAGCCGTAGAAGCTTCAAAGCTGCTAGAAAAAGGAGTCATCCAACCTGTCCCCACAGACCAGATCGGATCCGGAAATTACTCAAGGTTCTTTTTAGTGCCAAAAAAGACAGGGGACCTGAGACCCATTTTGGATCTCAGCAAACTAAACCAGTCCGTCATGAAGTCCAAATTCAATGGTCACTTTACAATCCATTCTCCCATTGTTGGAGAAAGATGTTTGGATGTGCTCCATAGATCTCAAGGACGCCTATTATCACATACCGATACATCAGGCGTCCAGGAGGTATCTGCGCTTCAGCCTGGGAGACAGTCATTTCCAATTTTGTGTACTGCCCTTTGGTCTCACCACAGCCCCCAGGGTGTTCACCAAGTGTTTGGCAGTAGTGACTGCTCACCTGAGGAGTCTCGGATTCCAAGTGTTTCCCTATCTGGACGACTGGCTCCTGACTGCCACCACCAGGCATCTACTACTAGAGAACCTACAAGCCACCATCTCCCTGGGTGCTTCCCTGGGAATTACATTCAACTGGTCAAAGTCTGTCTTGCTGCCTTCTCAGCGCATAAGATTCATAGGAGCAGAGATAGACTCAAAATTAATGCGAATCTTCCTTCCTACCGAAAGGATACAAACATTACAAGATCAAGTCCGAGCCCTGCTTCTAAGATCCAAAGCCCCAGCCAGGATGGTCCTGCAACTTTTAGGTTCAATGTCTGCCACGGTTCTCCTAGTTCCTCTGGCAAGATTGCACATGAGGATTCTTCAGTGGCTGTTATCGACACAATGGTCTTTTCAGGATCTCCCCCTCAATCATCACATACTGATTACAGAAACGTGCAAACGGGACCTCCGCTGGTGGCTTCTGCCATCCAATCTGAATCAGGGAAGACCTTTTGTTATACCCCCCCGGTGGCCACCTTGACAACGGATGCCTCCCAGACGGGGTGGGGGGGGGCATTGTCTGGGCAGGTCAGTTCAGGGTTCTTGGCTTCCAAACGAAACATTTCTCCATATCAATGTGTTGGAAATGAGGGCTGTACTTCTGTCCCTACAAGCCCTCCACAAGTTTCTCCCTCAAGGCATTATCACTATCCACACAGACAACATGTCGGTGGTCTGGTATCTAAACAAACAAGGAGGGACCAGATCTTACCCCCTTTGCAGAGAGGCCATGAGGGTGTGGGAATGGGCAGTGGCTACCAACCGCTTCCTGGTAGCGACCCACATTCCAGGAAAATCCAATGTATTGGCAGACAGACTGAGCAGGACTATTCTCTCTCCTCACGAGTGGTCCCTGAACGAAACAGTAGCAGCTCAGATTTTCAAAAGATGGGGGATTCCGTGCTGCGACCTGTTTGCAACACCACAAAACACGAAGTGCAAAAGGTTCTTTTCCTTGACCCCGCGTCAAGGGGAGGCAGCTACGGATGCTCTAGTCCAACCTTGGCCAACAGGACTGCTTTATGCTTTCCCTCCGGTTCCACTCCTCTCCAAAGTCATCCAGAAAGCTTCCCAACTGGGGTCCACAATGATTCTAATTGCTCCGTACTGGCCTCATCAGGTATGGTTCCCCTACCTACAGAAATATACTCTGGACGGTCCTTGGTTTTTGGATCTAACTCCAGACCTTCTGGTTCATCAGTCGGGACAACAGCACCAGTCCCTTCACACTTTGAAATTAACAGCTTGGCTCCTCCACTTCCGACTTTAGTCAGAAATCACACCTTGGACCCGGAAGTTATTCACATTTTATCTTCAGCCCACAAACCCACCACTAAGAAATTGTATCACAGTAAGTGGAAGAGGTTTGCTATCTGGGCTCAACTCAGAGGCTTAGACCCTATTACTGCCCGATACCAGAGGTCTTGAAATTTTTAACATCCTTGTTTAATCAAGGATCTTCAGTCTCTACTATTAAAGTCCAACTAGCAGCTATCTCCAAATTTCACGAATCCATAGACCCACCGTTGATGAGCAGCAGATTATGTAAAACTTTCATGAAAGGTGCTGTGCTTTTAAGACCCCCAGTTTTTCATCCTGCCTCCGTGGGATCTTGATTTGGTACTTCGTGCCTTAACATCTTCCCTTTTGAACCGGCTGCTACATGTGAGTTGAAATATCTGTCTTGGAAAACTGCCTTCTTAATTGCAATTACCTCTGCAAGAACAGTTTCAGAACTTCAAGCCCTATCTATCAAACCACCGTACTTGATTTTTCACAAGGATAGAGTATCACTTAGGCCTAATCCAGCTTTTGTTCCAAAAGTTTGTTCTAATCTCTGTCTCCAACAATCTCTAGAGCTACCAGTTTTCTTTCCAAAATTTTCAAACAAAGCGGAATACACCTTGCATACATTGGATGTTCACAGGCAATTGCGCTTCTATCTAGACAGGACTCAACAAATTCGAAAAACAGATCAATTGTTTGTGTCCTTTTCAGATAATAAACTGGGTAAAACCATCACTAAAGCTACTATTGCCAAATGGATTAGAGATTGCATAACTCAGGCTTATTCCTCTTCAAATAAGCAACTTACATCTGTCAAAGCTCACTCTACTAGAGCTATGGCTACCTCTATTGCATTTCATTCCAAGCTCGCTATTTCTGAGATTTGTGCTGCGGCTACTTGGTCCAACCCGCACACTTTCATTTCCCACTATAAATTGGATGTGGCATCTAAAGGGCGAGCATCATTTGGTTCCACGGTACTCAGGAGTGTTTTCCAGTGAGCCACCCAGGATTTAGGTGCTAGGGACGCTGTCCCATCAGTCAGAATGTAGGCGAGATAGGATCACATAACATCTTTTAGTTATGTACTCACCATAACTTCAGATGTTTGGGATCCATCTCGCCTAATACCCACCCTCCTTCCCCCTGCCTTGGAGATCAGAAGAGACTGAACGGTTTGAGTTCTACTGTTTTTATCTTGTATCTGTCGATGTTATATAAGCAGTGCATGCGTGTGTGCATGTATGCGGACAAACTAGATCTGGGGGACTGGTAGTGGTGCATCCTGGGATATAGTAAGCTCAGCCAATAAGAGACTTCGCTCTTTGGCATAAGAGTGCCGAGTCGGAGCCGAGGGATCGGCTCCAAACCCATCAGTCAGAATGTAGGCGAGATGGATCCCAAACATCTGAAGTTATGGTGAGTACATAACTAAAAGATATCTAAAGCTCAAGTTACCCACTCTTTCATATCTAACTGCTTCGTGCACATTGCACCTCTTAGGATATTAAGCCATTTTTCCATATTACCTTTAAAATCTGCAACATCAACTCCAAGACCACCAATTACTAGAGCCCACATTCTGCCTCTAAGTACTCATCCTGGGGATTGGTGCTTCTGTTTTAATCCAAGTGAGAGGAGTACATGAACATTATTTCCTGGGGACTGCTGATCACTGGAAAGCCTAATAACTGCTTTATAGGTGCCAGTTTGGAATTTGTGCTTATATTTTGCTCCTGGTGAGGGAAGAAGCAGAGTGCATAGACTCCTGACTCTGTGGGTGGGAAGTGAGTGTCTGTGCTTGACATTCCTGATTAGTCTCATTGGTATTTAAAGCATCTACCAGGAAACATCTACAACAAGCTTACAGACCCTTACATCATCTGTGGATCACTAAAGAGCCTGTGATCTGCATGACTTCTTGGGACTGGTGCTAATGTTTTGCTTCTGGTGAAAGACGCAAAGTGAAGCTGTGGTAAGACCAACACTATTATTAGTCAGGAAGTAGCCATTCATGTGACTCCCCTCTTTTCATCATTCTTGAAGCTAATTCCTTCTTTTCAGTAAGTAATGCTTGATTTACTCTAACTTCAGAATATCTGCCTAACTACTTAATCCATAAATTATCAGGCCCTACTTATTAGTTTCCCCTCAAGTGTTGGGCAGTGCCCTGTATACCTAGACAACTTGAGTTGACATTTTCCATTAAAACCACCATTGAAATTTCACCAATACCTAGTTCACATAGGACAACTAGTTTGCAGTGATGGGCACTGCCCCCAGAGTTGCAAACTGGATATTCCTGTCATTACTTTTTACTCTCACTCCACCTGTCTAATAAAAAGGGTCTGTTGGCATGGATATGAACTTTCCCACCATCTCCATTACCAGCTTGGTAGGTTTGGGCATCCTGAGGCAATGCAGAAATTGCCTCATGTTTGCTGAGGATCAGTTCCTTCTCAAACTGATATGGTATGTGAGAGATGTATTTACAGAATGTCACTGGGGGAAAACCTGTTGCATAAAAGCACTCAATGTCAATAAGGTTGTCAGTAGTACACACAGTGCACACCCATCACATTCAATTCAAAGCAGACGCATACATCCATATATGCTGAGGAACTTGCCTCCTAGATGAAGCACACAACAAACACCCTCAGCAACCCTGAATGCACTCTTTGAAAAGTGTGGTTTTGTACCTACCATAAATGTTGATGTTAGAGTGTCTTCACTGCTGCAGTCGTTACACTTGGGTTATCCTGCTGTCAGGTGGGCCGGCAGTCGGCCTGAGTTCCAAAGTCTTTGTCCAGCGTCAGTTGCGGTCGCCTCCTCCCTGACGTCAGTGCAACAGGGGTATACAAGAAGCAGCCAATGCCATTTTCTTCAGTTTTTCTTGACCCAAATGTCAGGTGCCCCCAAAAATGGTAGGCGATACATATTGCTAATAAAACATACAAAAAAGGTAAAAAAATAAAATCTTCAGTAACCAGCAAATACACCACATAGGTAGTAAAGGTTCGTCCCAGATAAGAAAGAGGGGCTGGTGGGTAACCTGGACTGCAGCAGTGAAGACACTCAAACATCTACAATTATGGTAGGTACAAAACTGTACTATGTTCATCGTGTTTCACTGCTGCAGTCATTACACTTGGGTAGAATCCCAAAGCTGAGTTTGGGTGGCTGGCTCTATAGAGGATTTGGTGTGGCTATGAGGCCCTGCAGCACTGCAGTGGCAAATCCAGCTCTGGATCTAGAATAAAGAGGCAAATGGTAATGCTTGGTAAAGGTGTGCACTGAACTCCAAGTTGCAGCTTCCAAGATATCTTTGGTAGGTACTCCTCTAAGGTAGGCAGTGGAAGTGGCAGTTGCCCTGGTGGAACGTGGTCTAATATTACTAGGCACAGGTTTCCCATGTTGTGTGTAGCAGTATCGGATACAGTGTCCTATCCACTTTGAAATTGTCTGCTTTGAAATAGCCTTTCCCTGTGATCCTGCAGCATATGATACAAACAATTGTTCAGATTTTCTGAAAGTTTTTGTTTCGTCCAAGTAGAAGCGCAACTGCCTGTGTACAGTTCCAAGGAATGTAGAAGTCTCTCCCTTTTATTCTGGGGATTTGGATAAAATGTTGGTAAGTGAATAGTTTGGTTAAGAGCCACACTGGATACCACCTTAGGCATAAATGAAGGGTTTGTTCTTAAAGAAACCCTGTCTTGGTGGAAAATGATGAAAGGCTCCACTGCCATTAGTGCCTGCAGTACTGAGACTCTTCGTGCTGAGGTTATTGCTAGAAGCACAGCAGTTTTCCATGATATATATTTTAACTCTGCTGAATTGGCTGGTTCAAAAGGAGGCAAAGTGAGCTTTTCCAAAACGAAATTGAGGTCCCAAGTTGGTGCTGGTGCTCTCCGGGGCGGTCTTATGTTTTTAGCCCCTCTGAAGTACTGCTTTAGCAATGGGTGAGAGAAAATAGGAGGATCTGTGTTGCAATGAGCAGAGATGGCAGAAGCGTGAATCTCAGACAAGTATTGTAGTATCTGAGGAATGTTGGGGACCAGAGGATCAAGGTTTTGAGCCTGGTTCCAGGCACAGAATCTCTTCCACTTTTCTGAATAAGATTTCCTGGTGCTAGGCCTCCTGGCCTCCAAAATTACATCCATAACAGCTTTAGAGAGAGAAGTTGTCTGTTTGGCTAATGAATCTGCCATGCAGCCAGGTTTAAGGTTTTGAGCTGACTGTGCAGTATCTGATTGTTTTGCTGAGTCACAGGGTGTGGAATTTGAGGCAAAATCCAAGGTGGGCCTTGAGCTAAGTTCTTTAAGATTGGGTACCAATGCTGGCGTGGCCAGTCTGCAGCAATCAGAATCATCTGTGTTTTTTCTTGTCTGGCTTTTAGGAGTACCTTTGTGAGGAGAGGCAAAGGGGGGGAAGGCAGAAACATTTAGGCTTTTCCAGCTGAACAAAAGAGCATCCACTTTCCATGCTTGTGTGTGATAAATCCTTGTGCAGAATTTTTGTAGTTGGTAATTCAGTAGTGAGGCAAAAAGATCTATATCCGGGCACCCCCATTTTTGCATTATCATTCTGAAGACATGTGGATTTAATTTCCACTTGAGGATCCATGAGGTTTCTGCTTAAATCGTCTGCCAATGTGTTTTTCTTTCCTGGCAGAAATTGTGCTTGCAGATGAGCTTGATAGGTTGGAGTTGTGTTCCAACAGGTCATGGCTTGTCTGCATAGGGAGGTAAGAATGAGTGCCCCCTTGTTTATGTACCACATTATAGTGGCATTGTCTGTCTTTAACAGTAATTGCCCTGGATGCAGAAGATCCTTGAAAGCTGTAAGGGCATTTTGTACAGCCAACATCTCTTTTTGACTGATGTGAAGATGCATTTGGTCTGTGGTCCATTTGCCCTGAATACATTTTCCTGCCATGTGTGCTCCCCAGGCGTAATTCGAGGCGTCTATTGTTAAAGTCTGCCTGGCTGTGGGAAGAGTGAAAGGCTGACCCTTGTTGAGGTGACATGCCTGTGCCCACCATCAAAACTCCTGTTGTAGGCAGGGAATTCGTGGTATTACTGTCTCCAGGCTGTGAGAATGTTGAGACCAAACACTTTTTAGGTACCATTGTAATTTCCTCATATGCAGTCTTGCGTATGGAATTAGTAGAATGCAGGATGCCATGAATCCCAAGGCCTGCAGAATTTTTCTTGCAGGGAGTTGGGACTTTGTTGCCATCAATTGAAAATACTGAGTCAGTTGTCCTTGTTTGTCTGGCGTGAGATAAGCCATCTGGGCCATTGTATTTAAGCTGGCACCCAGGAATATTATCTCTTGTGAGGGCACTAGTTTTGATTTCTTTTCGTTTACTGTGTACCCTAGGCAACTTAATCTTTTTACGAATGCCAGATGCTGTAGAAGAATGTCCTTGCTCTCTGCTTGAATCAGGCAGTCGTCCAGATATGGATATATTTGAATTCCTTTTTGTTTGCAAAATGCAATTACTGGTGCCAGGCACTTGGTAAAGACCCTGGGCACAGTAGATAAGCCAAAGGGCAGTGCAGAGAATTGGTAGTGCATTGAACCAGCTATGAATCTGAGGTATCTTCTGCAATTTTGTCTGATAGGGACAAGCAGGTATGCTTCTGAGGACCAAAGTAACAAGCCAAGCTTTCTTGCCCAACATGGGAAGGAGCAGTTGCAGTGTCAGCATTTTGAATTTCGGAACATCCAAGTAAGTATTTAGAGTGGAAAGGTCCAGAATAGGTCTCCAGGCTTTGTCCTTTCTGGGTACCAGGAAGAGTCTTAAGTAAAATCCGTGTCCTTTTTCCTCCTGCTGTGGTACATTTTGAATAGCTCTCATGTCCATGAGAGCTGTAATTTGTTTTTGTGCCTCTGCCCATTGATTTTTGTGGCAGGTCTGGCATTCCTTTTAACCTTGAAAAAGTGTGAAAGTGGAACCTGTAACCTTGAGACACAATATTCAGCACCCATTTGTCTTGGGTGATTGCTTGCCAGTTTTGAGAAAAAAGTGCTAGTTTCCCCCCTAAGAGAGCTGCCAAAAGGGAAGAGTTTGGCATTGGAAGGGGGAAGTCATTGGGACCGTTTCCTTTAAGGTTGTGACTTGTCCTCATCTCCTTTTGGGGTTGAAGCACCCCACTGTCGTGGTCTGTAAGATCCTTGTGGCTAAGATCTGCCTCTTGGGCGTCTGTATCTGCCTCTTTGTGGCCTGTTTGACACTGGAAAGGACCAATTCTTTGTAGGCCAATTTCTGCTAAATCGTGGTGGCTGTACCTTGCAAGAAATCCTTCACTGTTTGCATAGATTTTGCCTTATCCTCCATTCTCTTTAATACCTCTTCTGCCTTAATACCAAACAAATTATCTTGCTGTAAAGGAGCATCCAATAATTTTGGCTTAACATGATCTGGTAAACTTTATTCTTTTAACCAAGCATGCCTTCGAATCACAGATCCTGTAACTGAAGCCTCTAATGAATCAAAACCACATTGCAAAGTATGCTTTCCCACTTGTTCAGCTGCATGCAATAAATCCTGCATTTCCTTATAGTCAGGTTGTTCTGCATTTGTACTCATTTTCTGTTCTGAGACAGTAAGTATTGTTGATATTTAAGCAGGTGAAACTGGCAATTTAGAGCCCTCACTGCTAAAGTTGCAGAGGTGTAAACTTTCTTTCCCCATCTGTCTAATGCTCTAGAGTCCCTAGGGAACTGGATTCTTAGCTGTGGAAGCCTTCACCCCTTTGGGACCCTGGGAAATAGTTTCTGGGTCAACAACAGGGTTTTTATAAAGAAATTTGTGGGAGTCAGGGACTCTGTAGTACTTGTCTGGCTTGACTGGAGTTGGGGGTAAAGAATCAGGATTTAAACTAGATTCAGAGAACACTTCATCCACAATGTCCAACACTGGCAGAATACCAAGGGCCCTGTGCTGTGGCAGTAAAAGAAAGTCTCTGAGCCTTTTCTTTGATTCCGAGTAATCCTGGCCCTCCCAATGGAAATGCTCCCTCATGGTATGTAAAATTTCCCCAAAAGAATAATCCTCAGGATGAGAAGCTGAAGGAATTGATTCTTCAGCATCAGAATCCTCATGGGGGGTAAAGAATATCCCTGGTCTGAAGAGGAATCAGAATATATTGAAACCTGGTCAGAGGAATCATAATCTGTATCCTGCCTACGCCTTTTATCAGGAGGGGGATGGGAACCCCTGATCAGAGTTATCAGGTCTTCGGCCATCTTGAGCATCTGTTTTTTTAGGCATGGAGGCCTGTCCAGGCGAATGCTGTACTTGCTTCTTTGTGTTTAATGTAGGTTTAGTCTTGGCTGTAGCTGCAATGGAAAGTTGAGTAGGCCTGAAAACACCCTCAGAAGCAGATGCCTGCTCAGCGGCTCCGGACCAATCTGAAGGGTTAATCTCCGTTGGCCCAACATCTTGAGTATCCATAGGCCTACGCAACTCCACGTGGGAGTCGGCCGCGGCCTGTGGTCCTGAGCTAGCGGGTGTCAGGGGCTGCGAGAGCGCCTCACTGAAAACCGGCGACTGGCCTAGAAGAGGCTTCGTCGTCCGTTTTGGGCCTCTGATGCCTTTCCTTATCTTTGCGTTTTTTGTGCATTCCGGTCGTCGGTTGTTCCGACGGTATTGTATAATTAAACCTTCACCCAAAGTAATGGCGAGCAAAATCAAACCGACGTTTAATAGTGCATTTGTTAAATCTAGCACAAAACTGACAACTAGTGATGTCGTGATCTGGGCCCTAGGCATGGAATACAGTAAGAATGAAAATCCTTACGAGGTATTTGCTTCCCACAAGAAATACAATTATTAACTTTTACTGACATTGGTCTGAGGCAAGAAAAAGTTTCCCCAACGGGGTACTTAGCTTTATTGAAGACTTCGGTTCTGAAATTGAATTTGAAATCTCAGGAGTTGGCCGACCAGCACTTGCGAACTGCTTTTGCTTTGGGCACCGCGCGGCAAGGAAGACTGAAGAAAATGGCGTTGGCTGCTTCTTGTATACCCCTGGCGCACTGACGTCAGGGAGGAGGCAACAGCAACTGACGCCGGACCAAGACTTTGGAACTCAGGCCGACTGTGGGCCCGCCTGACGGCAGGATAACCCAAGTGTACTGACTGCAGCAGTGAAACACAAACATCAACACATATAGCCAAAATCAACAAAAAGTTCACCCAGCATCCAAAACAGAACTTCCATAGCAACCAGTCAAACATATAAAAACAGTAATTTATTGATTCGTGTAAGCGCTTTTGTTTTATGTATAATAAAACTTCATCAGATACATTTATTTATGCATTAACTCAAGCTTATATACTCATCATATGACCCAAAAAGAAAGTACAGTTTTGTACCTACCATAAATGTAGATGTCCGATAGGTATGCATCTGCAGTCATCACATATGGGTTTGTCCTGCCTCAGGCAGCCCTTCGGTCGGCCGGATTCCAAAGTCTGGGTCCGGCGTCGGCTGATGTTGCCCCTTCCCCGACGTCAGAGCGCCTGGGGTATATAAGCGTCAGCCGACGCCATCTTCCTCAGTTTTTCTTGCCCCAGATGCCAGGTGCCCTCTAAGGAAGGCTAAATTTGGAGAAATGCAATAAATTCCAAACATGCACAAAAATATATACATATATAAAAACAAATACACCATAATAGATAACCCCAGCTAGCTATGAGAGGGGAATGTACCCAAGAAATACCACAGAGGGGAAGGAGGGAGGGTAAACCTGACTGCAGATGCATACCTATCGGACATCTACATTTATGGTAGGTACAAAACTGTACTATGTCCTTCAAGGATGCATCTGCAGTCATCACATATGGGTAGAATACCATAGCCAATCTGGGGGTGGAGGATCTATGTAAAGGATGGTGTAGCTAAAATGCCCTGCAGGACTGCCGTAGCAAGCCTGCTCTGGATCTTGAATATAAAGGTAAGTTGTAATGCTTGGAAAATGTATGCACGGAGCTCCATGTAGCAGCTTCTAAAATGTCCTTGGTAGCCATCCCTCTTAAGAAGGCTGTGGAGGTGGCTGTGGCTCTGGTCGAATGAGGTCTAATGTTAGCTGGCACAGTTTTTCCATGAAAGGAGTAACAGAAACGAATGCAATTCCCTATCCATTTTGAAATTGTCTGTTTTGAAATTGCTTTTCTTTGTGCACCAGCAGCATATGCTACGAACAACTGGTAAGTTTTTCTGTAATTTTTTGTTCTGTCCAAGTAGTAGTGCAACTGTCTCTGTATGTCCAGGGTGTGCAGAAGCTTTTCCCCTTTGTTTGGTGGATTTGGAAAGAAGGTAGGCAGGTGAATAGCTTGGTTTAATGAGAACCTAGATACCACCTTTGGCATAAATGAAGGATTGGTTCTCAATGAGACTCTGTCTTGATGAAAAATAAGAAATGGCTGTACTGCCATGAGGGCCTGTAACTCAGATACTCTTCTTGCTGAGGTTATGGCCAGAAGGAAGGCAGTCTTCCAAGAGAGGAACTGTAGTTCTGCAGATGCTGCTGGTTCAAAGGGAGGCAGTGTTAGTTTTTCCAACACGAAGTTAAGGTCCCAAGTAGGCAGTGGTGGTTTCCTTGGAGGATTGATGTTTTTAATTCCTCTTAGAAACTGTCTTAGCAGAGGATGAGAGAAGACAGGTGGATCAGTATTGTACTCTGCTGAAATTGCTGAAGCATGAATTTTAATGGAAGAGTAAGACAGGCCATTGTGGAGCATTTCTGCTAAATATTCCAGGATATGCGCCATGTTCATAACTGTTGCATCTAGGCCCTTTGAGGTGCTCCAGGTGTGAAATCTTTTCCATTTTGCTGAGTATGCCTTTCGAGTGGAAGGCCTGCGAGCTTCCATGATGATATCCTTCACTCTCTTGGATAGCTTATCCTGGTGATGAGTCAAGGCATTTTCCAGGCAGCTAGCTGTAATGTTTTCAGGTTGGAATGCAGAGTTTTGTAATTGTGCTGTGTCAGGAGAAGTGGCCATTGTGGCAGAAGCCATGGTTTTGTCTGTAACATGCTCTTTAGCAATGGGTACCAGTGCTGCCTTGGCCAGTCCGGAGCTATCAGAATCACTCTTGGTTGCTCCGCCCTGATCTTCAGTAAGACCTTGGTCATTAATGGAAGAGGTGGGAATGCATACACTGTTAGAGCTCTCCAGCTGAAAGTGAGGGCGTCCACTTTCCATGCTTGTGGGTGGTATGTCCTTGTGCAGAATTTGTCCAGCTGATGATTGTGTGAGGAGGCAAAGAGGTCTATGTCCAGTCTCCCCCATGATTGTGTTATCTGATGGAAGATGTCTGGGTGCAGCATCCATTCGTGTGCCTCCATGATGTTCCTGCTTAAGATGTCCGCCAGTATATTGTCCTTTCCTGGTACAAACTGGGATTGCAGCTGTATATTGAGAGTCAGGGAAAGTTCCCATAGATTCATTGCCAGTCTACAAAGAGGGTAGGAATGGGTGCCTCCTTGCTTGTTTATGTACCACATAACTGTAGTGTTGTCTGTCCTTATTAGCAGGTGGCCTTGATGTAGAAATAACCTGAAGGCCTCGATTGCATGTATCACTGCCAGCATTTCCTTTTGGTTTATGTGCATGCGTAGCTCTTTTTGTGACCATAGTCCTTGAATACATCTTCCTTCCATGTGCGCTCCTCATCCGTGGTCCGAAGCGTCCGTTGTAATGGTTTGGCTGGCTATTGGTTTGCTGAAGGGCAAACCCTTTTGACTGGCTTGCTTGAGCCCACCACAGAAATTCCCTTTGAAGGCATGGGATGAGTGGTATCAAAGTTTCCAAGCTGTGACTGTGCTGAGTCCATAAACTCCTTAGGTACCACTGGAGTTTCCTCATATGTAGCCTTGCTTGAGGAATCAGAAGAATGCAAGAAGCCATGTAACCCAGGGCCTGCAGGATTTTCCTTGCAGTCAGCTGAGTTTGTCTTGACAGGTTTTTGAAGTAATCTGGTAGTTGGTTTTGTTTTTCTTCTGTGAGGAAAGCCATTTGGGTGGTTGTGTCTAGATCCGCACCCAGAAAAGTTATTCTTTGGGATGGTACAATGTTGACTGTATATCCCAAGGCCTGAAGAAGATAGATGGCATAATTCAAGTGTTTTACCAAAATTTGTTGGCTGTCCGCTTGTATAAGGCAGTCGTCCAGATACGGGTATATTTGCATCCCCTGAAGCCTGCAGTGTGCAATTACTGATGCCAGGCATTTCATGAATACTCTAGGCGCAGTAGATAAGCCAAAGGGCAATGCTGAGAATTGATAATGCTCTGAACCTGCAAGAAATCTGAGGTGTCTTCTGCAGCTTTGTCTGATAGGAACATGCAGGTATGCCTCCTTGAGGTCCAGAGTTACCAGCCAAGACCCCTTGCCCAGCATGGGAAGGAGTTGCTGTAGAGTCAGCATTTTGAATTTTGGCACAATGAGATAAGTATTTAGTGCGGACAAGTTGAGAATAGGCCTCCATTGATTTTCTTTTCTTGGAACAAGGAAGAGTCTGGAATAAAATCCTTGGCCTTGTTCTGCGAGAGGAACCTTTTCTATTGCTTTCATTTTCATTAAGTTGGAAATTTGCTTCAAAGCCTCTGCCCTTTGATTTGGTGGCAGGTCTGGCATGCCTTTTCTTTTTGGTAATGTGTGGAAATGGAACCTGTATCCTTTGTCTATTATTTGTAGTGTCCATTTGTCCCTTGTAATAATGTGCCAATTTTTTGAAAATAAAGAAAGCTTTCCGTCCAAAGGTGCTTCCAATTGAGCCCTGGTTGGCGGTGTCAAAGTAAAGTCATTGAGTCTGTCCTTGTGCAGCAGTTGTAGGCCCTGCACTACCTCTCTGGTTGGGATGCTGCCATTGAAGTCCTCTGTAGGAGCCTCTAGCTTGTCCTCTCCCTCTGGCACGCCTGTTCTTGCCTCTCTGAAATCTGTCTGTGTCTGGAAAGGACCAGTTCTTGGAAGGCCAATTTCTGCTGAATCTTGGTGGTTGGACTTGCATAAAATCTTTGACTGTTTGTACAGATTTTGCCTTTTCTTCAAATTTCTTTAAGACCTCCTGAGCAGTGGAGCCAAATAACTTTTGCTTTTCCAGTGGAGCATCCAGAAGCTTTGCTTTAACATGGTCTGGCAGAGACTGTTCTTTCAGCCAAGCATGCCTACGTATGACTGCACCTGTCATAGCTGACCTACATGAAGCTTCCAATGCATCATAACCAAACTGCAAGAAATGGTTGCTAACCTGTTGAGAGTTATGTACCAGATCCTGAAGTGATTTCCGATCTAGGGGTTCAGGTGAAGACAGCTTTTTATGCAATTCATCTAACAAATATTCTTGGTACTGTATCATATGAAACTGACAGTTTAAAGCCCTCATAGAAAGGGTAGCAGAAGTATACACTTTTTTACCCCATCGCTCTAAAGCCCTGGACTCCCTTTCAGAGGGGAGTGGATTTTTTGTAGTGACAGCTGCAACCCCTTTAGGGCCCTGGGAGATAGTTTCTGGATCAGCAGAGTGGGCCTTGTAAAGGAAAAGGTGTGATTCTGGGACCCTGTAGTACCCATCGGGTTTGGCAGGAGCCGGAGGGAGAGTGTCAGGGGTTGTGCTAGATTCAGAGTACACATCAATGACATTCAAAACAGGGGGAATAGCCAAAGGTCTATGCTGAGGCAAATGCAAGAAGGTCCTTAATCTCTTCCTGGAATCAGAGAATTCCTGGCCCTGCCATTGGAAATGCTCCCTCATAGTGTGCAGAGTTTCCCCAAAAGACAGCTCTTCAGGAGGGGTGGCCGAAGGGATAGATTCCTCTGCATCTGAATCCTCGTAGGCCGGAAAAGCCTCCTCCTGGTAGTCCGAGAGAGCAGAGCCATCAGAGGCCTCATCTGAGGAGAGAGGATCAGAGGGCTCAACCCTGGGCCTTTTTTCTGTAGGAGGTTGAGAGCCCCTGTCCGGATGAGGCTGAGCCCCCCTAATTAATGAAATAAGGTCCTCTGCAAGACTAAGGATCTGAGAACCTGTAGTGGGTCCCTGAGGGATAACCCTGGGAGGCATAGATTTTGAGTGTTTAGCAGCTTTAGCCCTAGAGAATGCCTTAATAGACATGGATGCAGGAGGCCTGGCTGCACCAAGTGCTGGTGCAGTTTTGTCTAAGGGAATGGTGTCAGAAGGTTCCTGGACACCAGATTCCAATGGAGATTCAACAACCGATACAGTAGTGGCCTCCGGGGCCGAGGTTGTCGGTTGTACGGTTTCGGTGGACGGTAGTACCAAGGACTCTGTTTCAGAGACACTCGTGGTAGGCCTGGCCGTGGTTTCAGCCGAAACCGCGGACCGCGTGTGTCGGTCCTTGTCCTTCCGTTTCTGTATTAAATGTGAAGTCGGAGTCTCCGACGGCATTTTGTAAGCAAAACTAGCCCCAAAAAATTCCTCTGCAAACTCCGACCGACGTCTTAGAGTGCGTCGGTTGAAGGAAGCACAGGCAGAACAGGCCAAGACGTCGTGGTCTGGGCCTAGGCAAGGTAGGCAGTAAGAGTGGAAATCCTTATGAGGTATTTGTTTCCCACAAGTTAAGCAATTATTAATTTTATCTGACATCGGCTGAGGCAAGAAAGAGTCCCCAATGGGGTACTTAGCTTTTGAAGTCTTCGGTTTAGATGAATTACAGGAGCTGGCCGACCGGCACTTGCGAACTGCTTCTGCTTCGGGCACCACGCGGCAAGAAAGACTGAGGAAGATGGCGTCGGCTGACACTTTTATACCCCAGGCGCTCTGACGTCGGGGAAGGGGCGACATCAGCCGACGCTGGACCCAGACTTTGGAATCCGGCCGACCGAAGGGTTGCCTGAGGCAGGACAACCCATATGTGATGAATGCAGATGCATCCTTGAAGGACATCATAAAACATGTCGTGATCCCATTCATAAAATCAGTCACGTGACCTTAGACCTTATTCAAAAAAGTAAAACAGAGAACCCTACCCCTGAACTATTACATCCTAACTGATAATAAAAGTCCAAAGGCACATACAAAAAATAATCAATTGTCTTGGCAACCAAACTATTCCTCCACTATACATACTTCACTTAAAGGAACATTGTTAAAATCACAGACCATCCTTAATACATAGGCATGCTTCTCTTTAATATAAAATACAAAATCCATAAACATATATCAATAAAATAAAAAAAGAGGAGAAAAAAAGGAGACAAAAACATTGGAAATACACACACCTAACTACGTAGCAACTTGCATTTGAGAACAGGATTCAAAGGAAGTTTGTCATTTAAACATTTACCTGCATCTGCCCTTAACCTAATTTTCCACCTAATCTCTGAAACGTCTGTCAGAGTCTCAATATCCCCACCCTGTTCACTCACCTTCACTACCGCGATAACCAAAAATCTAAAGGTATGTGTATGGTCAAAAACAAGAACATGTTTGGGCAGTGCTCTAACAGTACTGCCAACCCTGACGTTATAAACATGTTCTCTAAATCCTATCCTTAAATTTTCTGTTGGTTACCAAAACAATTGATTATTGCAGTAGGATGATTGGCTGAATTGCTGGAGTCTTAACTATTTATTAAGTAATCACTGTTTAACATCTGAGGAAGCAGCACTTTTAATACTGTGAAAGCACTTGCGTTTATTAAAGGAAAAGTTTTATGCTCAACTCGTAACTATTTTATTGGATCCTGCATTGCTCTGGTTTCACTTTATGTGCCTTTGGACTTGCTTTTTGAGTTAAGTAAACCATGTATCTCCTCTGCCACTTTGTGAGGTTTTATCCTAAGTGATAAATAAATCACTGGTTTATTTAATGACAACTTAAAATAACTGTAGTAACTGGTATATAGTGAAACAGACTTGTTGGTTACTATAGATGTAAGAGATCTGTATAAGGTAATCCCACATTCCATTGGACTTGAATGGTTTGGGGCCTATTTAGAAAGAAGAGGTATAGAACAAGGGCGAGTAAATAGTTTTATGAAATTGTTGGAAGTTATTCTGAATAACAATTTTATATATTTTGAGGGTAAGATATTTAGACAAAGGGAAGGTGTGGCAATGGGCTCACCAGTGGGCTCTTTATTGGCCAATATTGTTATGTTGCAGTGGGAGTCCTTATTTGTAGTAAAACAACATTTTATTCATTCTATTCAATTGTATTTGCGATATTTGGAAGACATTTTTGGAGTGGAAGGATGATGAAGGGAGTTTTTTTTAAGGTTTATTGATTATATTAATAATAGCACAGATTTTTTTTATATTTCACATATTCCTTCCACAGGGATAGGATACATTGATCTTTATGTCATGATTGAAAAATTTATGAATTACGTAGATACACCTCACGAGTATATAGAAAGTCCATCTACTCAAATATATTATTACACTTTACTAGTTCCCATCTATTTTGGCAGAAAAGTGCAGTGGTTAAAGGACAGTTGGTGAGGGCTGTGCTTATGACCACTCGATAAGGATTTTCAGAAAGAATGTCATACATTATTAGGGATATTTGGTAAAAGGGAAAGTCTGAAATCGATGGTGAAGAAACTCACTGAGGAGGTTTCTATAAAGAGGGCAACAGGACATTTCTTCCTTATTTTGAATAATAATAAGGGTGATAACGTAGGAGAGAGTATGTTGGGAAATAAAAAGAGGCAGGAAAGTAATAATTTTTCTTATGCTCTCATTAATACGTTTAATTTAGAGAGTCCTATGATTAGATGGATTCTGAATAAGAACTGGAGTATTTTACTTGAGGATAATGAGGTATTTGAAAGACTGGGGGATAAACCCATTATAGTATATAGAAAGGGATATAATCTGAAAATTTTATTAGAAAGCAAGAATACATTAATCTGTAATCCCATTATGCATAAATGTGGAAGGAGTAATATGTTTATTTTAGTTTGTAATAAGGTGACTGTTAATGGTATATCTATTCGGGGTACATATTCCTGTTAGACGATGGGTGTGGTTTATGCTGCTTTATGTAAAAAATTGTGTGTGTTTTAATAAAAGGAAAATGAAGTGCAAGCTCTGTAATCATGTATACAAACATTTATGACATTAAAAAGACAGGACTACAAATGCCTTACTTAGACATATTAGTGAACAGAGGGACCACTGTTTTAAATTTATAATTTTGGAAAAAAGTTAAGACCCCACAAGGGGCCCAAGGTCTACATTATTAGTAAAACAAGAGGTGGTCTGACAGCTGTTACTGAATTTGAACAAATGGCCAAGTTTTAATGATAATGTGACCATTGCCCCATCTTAAAATTAAAATCACTAACAAGGTACAACGAGAATTTATTGCATATTTTTTGGACAGATGCTACTGTACATAGGTCTATGCAACGCATTTAGATTTAGGTACAGCTATTATTTTAAGTTGCCATTATTTGTATTACCACTATTTTTAATGTTTATGTTGTTAAATAAACTAATATCTATTTATGTATTATCTGTTATGATGCAATAGTTCAGTGGTAGGGTTCTTGCTGTTTTAGTTTTATGAAGTCACGACTGATTTTATGTATGTGATCACATGACATGTTTTACGTTCTTTTGGGGTCATATGATGTTTTACTATGAGTATATATGCTTGAGTGAATGTATAAATGAATGTATCTGATGAAATTTTATTATACAGAAGACGAACTCGCTTGTACGAATCAATAGATTACTATGTTTTTATATTTTTGACTGGTTGCTTTGAAAGTTCTGTTTCAGGTGCCAGGCAAAATTTTTAGTTTTTGGGTTTGTTTTTTAATTTTTCAAGTTTTCGTACATATAGGCAAATCTCATGGAGTCTCTACACTTCTAAAGTCATAAAGCGAGCCACCTCATACACTGATGTCCCTCTCAACAAGCTGAGTAAGGAGAAAGTCACAGTCAGTTGATTAGGATCCGCCACATTACGCATGCACTCATGTAACTGGACCATACCAGTATGACTCAAAGTCTGTGCGGGTGTAAACTACCTCAGATGTTCCTCCCTAAACTATATGAAGAGAGGCATCATGAAGTTCTTGAAATACATGTCCTAGGCTAGTATGAGCATAGCATTGAGCATCTTTTTACATTCTCCAACGATGATGCCACATGATGATGAACAAAAGATGACTGACTTTAATAATTGGCTTCATTTCTGGTGTCATTCTAAGGGGGTGCAATACTTGTCAGCATGGAAGGAGATGGCCAACAGACCACATTGTTTTGCTAGAAACGGTCTACGCTTCTCCCCTGTAGGCTTTCGAATACTAGCTAAAACATCGTCCTGTCCCATAGTGCCTTTTTCAGGCAATGCCGAGGTACTTCCGACATAGCAAATCAAAACCAAGAAAATCTAAAGGTGTTACTGATCAATGCTAGGAGTCTAAACAAAAAACTCCACTCCCAGAAGCTCTCTTCACCCTAGAGAATGCGGACGTCTATGCAGTCACTCAGACATGGTTTAAAGCTACAGATAATACACCAACAGTGCAAGGTTATAATGCCACCCATTTAAACCAGCTAATATACAGACAGGGACTAAAGGTGGAGGTTTATCTACTTACATCAAAAATAAATATACTTCAAGACTGGTCAAACAGGACAATGCACTTGAGCTTCTCCATGTTCAAATCATCACAGGCAAAATACAATACCACTTTCTTGCAAGCTATAGGTCCCCTTTCTATGACCCAGGAAACCCATACCATGAAGTTAACATTATTGGAAACGCTCAACATCCAACCCAATACCATATCTATGGGTAACTTTAATTATCCCCTTGCTAACTGGGACTTTTATACAAAACCAAACTTACAGACATTTGTGGATTTTGTAAACACAAACTCCCTGGACCAAACTGTCAATACACCTGCTCACTACAACCATCTGGATATACAAAGCTGATATAAGTATACTTATATGCACTTGTTCTGTTTCAGTGACAGTTAACAAAACGGTGCTGCTTTTATTTGTTTCACTGAATACTGACTGAATATTGGTGCTCTCTCTCTCTCTCTGCAGTTTCTCAGGGCTAGTTCAGCACTTGAGCTCTAAGCCAGCTGGTTTCATAGTGGGGGTTGTTTTACATTCTGTGAAGTTTTGTGCTCATCTAATTGCCCAAGGGTCTATCTATAGTTTTATATTACTGGCATAGTTACATTTCTGTGTATTTGTGCTCAGTAGCAGAGCTGTTCAGCTCACTGTGACTAATTCTACAACCATCTGGATATACAAAGCTGATACAAGTATACTTTTTTGCACTTCTTGTTTCAGTGATAGTTAACAAAACTGTACTATATTATTTGTTTAAATGAATACTGATTGAATATTGGTGGTCTCTCTCTCTCTGTGCAGTTTGTTTTCCCACCCTTCTGCCCAAGTGTTGTTGTATTCTTAAACTTGGTGGCTTTGGAATTGCCCACCCCTTATATTATATTAGAAAACCAAAAGACTTGGAGAAATTAAAAAAGGAGTAATACAAGGACAAGAACGGACTCGATTCCTAAGTCAAAGTATGATTAAAGTTAATGAAATTAGTTTTGCTTCAATCTTTGTTAGCCAGAAGTGCTCTTCACAGTATCCGCAATGTGCCCAGTCCTGCAATTCATATGGAGTTACATATATCGGTAACATATCTAATTATGATTATAAATTCTTGTTTATAAGACCCATTGCTCCTACTACTACTACTACTGGAACTGTTTGGGTATCCTTCTCCCACACAGTCATTTCTGCCTACAAGTCCTGGTATTTTAAGATTTTGTCTCTCTCTGTACATAAAGTAATCCCAATAACCATAAACTAAATTCAATGAAAGACCTGAAATGTAATTCCATACTCTTTTTACTAAGGGCATTGTGTTTTTCACTAGTATGGGGCAGTGCATGTCATCATGTAGACTGGAGTTATGGAGATGTTGTGAATAATGGAGTCCCTAATTCAGAAATGACTGGCTTATCTGAGCAAGGCCTTGAAAGAGAAGTGCTGCCCAAGTCAGATGATATTCCGAAGCTTGTGGCAGAAAGGCCTGCTGCATTTTGTCGTCAAAAAATGGAACAGATAGTGGAGTAATAATGGGAGGAAAGAAAATTATCCGATAATGTATAGCAAGCAGAGGTTGCAAGTGTCTCCAATAATCCAAAACGAAGAGATAAGGCAACCTAAGAGCCAAAGGAAGTGTGAAAACAGGATGAAGCCATGGTTACATTAACTGGTTTGACAAACAAGAACATGACTATAAAAATATTAGTAGCATCAGAAACTAGTGGAGTACTACAAATGTTTAGACTGGAGCTTTATAAATTTGCAGCTACAATGTAAGCAATGGCTCTACATGATTTGGTCTCTGCTGATGTCATAGCCTGGCCCCATGTACAAAATGGGAAAAAGGGATTGATGACAATGCAGTTTGCTAAAAAAGCTGCGCCAGAAGTTGCAACTGACAGACAATTTGTAACTTAATTAATGATTATTCTAAATGCGAGCTTCAAAGAAATGACTCTTGGTACTACACCATAGTATAGTTTAACTGACAGACTGCACTGGAAAAATACTACACATGTAAGGCTAAAATATGATCCAATTTTTTTTTTTTAACATATCTCTTAAGACGAGAAAGAATTATTTATGTTACACTTTACAGTTAATACAATACTGTGCCTGTTACAGATGTGAAAACTGTATATCCATTTGATGTAAACAGATCAGAATGAGACGTGCTTGTTGACTTTAAAATTGAGAAGAGACTGATGTATATTCCCCAGCGTTCTTTTTAAGAAAATAAATGCATTGATCATTATTCTGGCCAGCTTTTGAGCTATTGCTGATGTTGCTGCTACTTGTTCATTAAAAGAAAAACTGTAAAAAGCAGACATGGAAGTACATGAGAAGAGAGTTCATTACAAATTTGAAAGTTTCAGCATACTGTCATTAAGTTAAGGCAGTTGTCACTTCTGGATGGACTGGACTGCACTTCCAAGGGAAAAAGAATAAATTATAAGTGAAGAAGGTGCAACCATTAACAGAAATAAATTCAAACTATAACAAAAAAATCCAACTTTTGTCACTATAAGGATCATATTTATTCACTAAAGTTACACTTATTTTGCCCTTTTGCCCACATTTCTCCAGGACTTCATCAGAATAAATGAACAAAACTAACTTAAGTACAATAAAACTGATCACATGTTCACAATGGGGTCTACTTCTAAATTTAAAAGTTTCAAAACTGAGTTCCTTATGGCCAAGACCATCTAAGAGCAAAGTTTTGAAACTCTGAAATAGAAATAAAAAAAGAAATAATTTTTAATGTTTTTGTAGGAAGGGGCAAGGCAAGTCCCCCTCTACCACCTGCTAATTAAATATACCAACTCTGAGTTAGTACTACAGAGAAGAAAATGGTAACTATACCATTCCCTGCTGTATGGTGATCTCCATTTAAACATTTCGAAGTTTCAAAACTTCAATCTTATTGTCTCGACCATAAGAAATTCGAAGTTTTGAAACTTCGAAATTTAGAAGTTGACTCATTCACAACATCTCACAAGTAAGGAATAAGTGGCATAACAACAAAGAAAAAAACACTTGTGATAAAAAATAAACACGTTGATAATTTAATTTAACTGCCCTTAATTTTAAAACACTGGGACAGAAAAAGTAATTCAAATCTGGGAATACACAAGCACTGAATCATAATCACCTGGACAGTTATTGGTATCCCAACTTAACTACCCAGATGCCACTTCTCAAGTTTCTAGAAACAGTTTCTAGCACAAAAAATGTACATTTTTAAAATGTTGTATAAACAATGTGCATGTTTACAGAAAGCATTATTTCCATCACTTTTATTAATGCTACAAAAATGTTCATACATACATACAGTGGATATAAAAAGTGTACACACCCTTGTTAAAATTATAGTTTTTTGTGATTTAAAAAAAATGAGACCAAAATAAATAATTTCAAAACTTTTCCCACCTTTAATGTGACCTATAATCTGTACAATTCAATTGAAAAACAAACCTGTTAGGGGAAAAATATAAAAAATAAAAATCGTACAATACGCTTTATATCACAAAACCTGGCATTTTAACAGAGGTGTGTACACTTTTTATAGCTACTGTATATGCTGCTAAGTGTATTTCTTGCAATGTCTCTTATGTTGGCAAAACGGAGTGAGGGATGAAGGCGAAGACACTTCAGTGGAATGACTGCTGCATGCCTGAAAGCAAGAACAATGCTTGAGCTGAGGAAAATACTGAAAAAAATATATGTTTAAGGTTTGTACATTAGTTAGAATGCCACTCTTAAAAATGTAGGGTTTAGAACATTAGTGTTGGCATCATACTGCTTTTCAAAATTTCTAAAAGTGTATGGACACTTTCAGCATGAATTTCTTTGTAGTGGAATATGAGGCAGTGGGCAGAGGGTTCCAAATTTTATCATCATCAGTTGTTTGTCTTTCGGCTTTTCCCGGTTAGGGGTCGCCACAGCAGAACCCCGGTCCACTAATGATTGGCAGTTGTTTTTTATGGTGACGAGTTGCCAGCCCGATGCCCAACCTTCAACAAAGGCACGCCCATACAACGCATGTCTTTCGAAAGCCCACTCAACTGTGGGGAGGACATGCAGACTCCACACAGAAGGCACTCCCAACCCAAGCAGAGAATCTAACCGGAGAACCTCTTGCTGTGAGGCAACAATGCTACCGCTGCACCACCGCTGAAGTACCATCATCAGTAATCTGATTAAAAATGAGATTGTAAGGTTTAAAATGGTGCATGATTACTAATTACTTGACTTTATTGAGCATTTGAATTCCTTGCATTCATTTGCAAAGTAGGTACTAGGCAATTTAATATGACTATGTTAGGCATTTTTTGTCTGAAAAGCTGAGTTCTTTTTTATGGCTTTACATATCTGCAATGTATAGGAAGCCAAAGGCATCTGCATTTTTGAGATGGAGGGTTTTTGCAGGATTACTCTCTGCTTGGCAAATTTTTCTGAAATTTTGAAATACCTGATTATAGACTGGTACTCAGATATTTTTTCTTCTACGTTTCCAGGCTGAAATCCATTATTTCATTACTGTTTTAATGTTCAAAGTTAGCCACAGGCATTTATGTGCCCTAAAGCATCTTTGCTGGAAGGGGAAAGCTTGTCTGGCATTGTTTAGAGCTGACACAGAAACTAGCCAAATGCTAGTTCAGTGTTGTTCTTGTACTGAGGAGTTCTGTCAACACATTTTAGTAACTAATCTGGTGTCTGTTTTCTTAAATTATGAAACAGAGCTAACTATAACAAGTTGAGATGGTGCCTGGACTGAGTTCAATGATCACTTTGTTAGAAGGGCACTAGCCCTGATCTCAATTAAAGGGGCACTGTCTAAGGCACGGCTTGATCCGGTTGAAGCACTGACCAACTAGCTCAGGTCACCTGAGTTAAGGCTTTTAATTAGTTGGGTAGAAAGAAGTCCAACTGCATTTAAGTTGAAGTCTCCTAGCAAGATATTTTTGTTTATTCCCACTGGAAATATATACTTAGGGGTTTGTTCCTAAAGGATAATAGTTGAGAAAGGAGGAATGTAAGCTATGGCTAAGTGCAAGTTGTTATGTTAATTCCAAAGTTTTATGTATTTTAATCCAACTGGGGGCATCATTCTTGGGGCAAGGGTGGCACCTTCTGTCTAAGCTCCTCATGAATGTAACAGTCTAAGCCAAGTCATTCCCCACAAACATATTCCTACTGACAAAGTCATGGCAGGTGCATTTGTACCTCAACGCATGCAGTGGTTTACTAGTCAAGAAAAGACCTTATCCAGAACTTTTATATCATTGAGGTCTGAAATGAGCCATATGGCTCAAGAAAATATGGGGTCAGAATGCCAAGTCACCTGCCAAATAACTTTCACTTACCAGGTCTCTCGTCAAGGGCAAGGGGGGGTTCAGTTTCCTGACAGTAAGGAATGGAAAGCAGAAGAGAAGTCTCAAATACAGTGGACGATAAAGAAATTTGTTGCAATTTTTTTTTCTCTCTCCAAAGAAACAAGAAAATCTGAACTTCCTTATAAAAATATTTTGTGTGAAAAGTGTGTGTATTGGATGTGTCCCGGCAGCTTTAAGGTCATCTTGAGGGCTTCTCTAAAGGAAGAAGCCTTGGGAAGGAAAATGGCAGAGCAGAGTTAATCAATGCAGTAAGAACATCTGAATCTTCAGTCTATGCAAATGGAAAGCACAGAGGGAAAACCCCATCTGTGGCAGCTGTAACCCAGGACCTGTAGTTCTGCCTGACATAGGAAGGAAGTTTTGTTTTTTAGCCTACTCTCTTCTCTTTCTGATTAAAGAGTGGGTGTTTCTGCATACGTACACTCAAGCACCCTGGCAAGCTTGTACTCTCCCTGGCAGACACCAGATGGTAGATAAGAATATGATATGAACCACTATCTGTCCTAGTGTGCAAACAAAACAGGAAGAGTGTACATTGTGCATTTACTGGATGCAATGCAAATGAACTCCATGGGGATTAATAAGGCATAACATTAACTAGCTTCCTGTGCAGTAATGGACCCTGACTTAGTGGGTCTAGTCCTACAGTGATCACCCTCCCTAGTTCTAACAAAGCAGTTTCTATAAGCATGTCCAGCCAAGAAGTCAGAAGCCATGTCTACTGAAGGATACAAAGTCATCACCAGTTTGGAGCAGAAAGGCAAAAACAAGGTGTACATCAGACTGGGGGATGGGGGGGGTAAAGTAGAATGTAATAGAGATTAAAAAGGTAAATGTGAAAAAGAAAAAAAAAAAGTTTGCCTAAGCTACCACCAGAGATCATGATTTAATTAGCATACCATGCAGATGGCTTGCTTGTCCCCATTGTTGGAAGTGCCAGGCACTGTTGCCAGGACCAAATACTGTTGAAAGTGATTAGAAAACAGTCTAGCAGTCTTTGCTTTCCAGGGGATGGGACATACCATGCAATACTACTCAAGGTACAGGAGTAAATGCATTTCCCTATCATGACAGCTTGCATAGGAAAGTGCATTTCCCCTATTGTTACAACTTGCTCAGGGTGCATAGGAAAGTGCATTTCCTACTTTTTTAAATTCTCCAAATCTTTTAGATTTCTAATACCATGATGGGGATGGACCCCATTCCTACGTCAAAGTGTAATTAACGTTCATGATATTAGCATTGTTTCAGTCTTTGATGTCAGCCAGAAGTGCTCCTTGCAGCACCCCTCAATGCGCCCAGTAATGACTCCTCCTGAAATTCGTATTAGGTGACATGTATTTATAAAGAATAGTTGTGCGAGAACTTACCATAACCTTAGATGTCCTTCTCTTCCATGTTGCACTATTCATAACAGTAGGGAGGTGGCTGCTTGCAGCACCAGACATTTGGCCAGTATACCAAAGTCTTAGGATAAGGGGTATGTGTGACGTTGCATGCAAAAGCCGTAAACTGACGTCAGCTATACAAGTGACGTCTGCATGTACCCAACCCAGAACTGACTGCTGCATACAGTAATACCCCTAGGATACAAGAAGAAAAGGGAAGCTTTTCAGACCTACATATACCACCAGCCAAGGAGGTAAGTATATTATACAGGTATGTAGCAGCTGTTGTGCCCTGTTTGGATGCAAGGAAGCAAGGGAAATCCCACACAGGAAAGGATAAACAAATGAAAGAAGGAGTAGGAGGGGGGGGACTGAATACTGCATGTAACAGAAAGACATCTAAGGTTATGGTAAGTTCTTACACAACTATTCTATGTCCTTCTATTCTCATGTTGCAGTACACATAACAGTAGGGAGAGTACCAAAGCTTTATAGAGCAGCCTGGGAGGCAGGTTGGAGGGTAGGGTCGATGAGACCCTGTAAAATTGACCTTGCAAACCCAGCTCTGGCTCTAGAAATCAAATCTAGTTTGTAATGCTTGGTAAAAGTATGTACAGAAGACCAAATGGCCACCTCCAGAATGGAGACGTAGTCAACACTCCTAAAAAGGGTGTTGAAGAAGCAGCTGCCCTAGTAGAGTGAGCTCTCACACTGGAATTAAATTCCTTTCCATGAAAGGAAGAGCAAAAAGATTGCCTTAGAAATCCATGAGCCAACTCTGTCTCTTTTGAGACCACCTTCCCCAAGGCCCTAGGGTGAAAAAAGACAAAAAAAGCTGGTCAAACTTTCTAATGGATTTGGTCTTGTCCAACTAATTCCTTAGTTGTCCATGAACATCCAAGGAATGCAAAGTTCTTTCTGAGGAGTTTTGAGGTTGGAGGAAGAAAACAGGTAGATTAATGGTCTGATTCAAGGAGAGTTCATTAACCACCTTAGGCATGAAAGGAGGATTGGTCCTGAGGGAGACCCTGTCTCTATGGAAGATAAGGTAAGAAGGAGTACCATAAGGGGTTGGATTTCTGAGACCCTTCTGGCAGATGTAAGGGCCACCAGCAGTACTGTTTTCCAAGTACATAGTTTAAGTGATGATGAATGAGCTGGTTCAAATGAGGCAGTGCGAGTTTTCAAGCACAAAATTAAGATCTCATGACAGAGGGATAGGTCAAGAGGGGGTCTGATATGATGAACTCCCATTTAAGAAGAGATTTATGTCTAACCTGGATTCCAAAGGAGGTACCAAAGGAAGGCAGGCAGATACAGCTGACAAATTAACCTTTTACAGAAGACTACATCAGTCCTGAATCTAGAAGCTCACACAAGTAAGAAAGGACCATGGGTACTGGAATAAGAGAAGGGTCTTGTTTGTTCTTGATACACCCCCCACCTGGAGAATCTTTTCCATTTTGATACACAATTTCTCCTGGTACTGGGTTTCCTGGCCTCCTGCAGGACACTGAGTATGTCCTCTGAATACAAGTGTCTGAAGGGGATCAAAATCACCCATAGGGTCAGCCTGAGGTTGAGCACCTGAGGGTGTATGAGGGACCCCCCTGTTTTGTGTGAGTAGGTCAAATCTGTGAGGTAACCTGTGGTAATTGTCCTTGGCTAATAGGTGTAAAAAGGGAAACCCCAATGTTGTCTTGGCCAAAAGGGGAGTCACCAGCGGGAGTTTTGGTTTGTTCCTCTGGATCTTCAGAAGGACTTTTTGAATCAGTGTGATGGGGGAACACAAAGAGACATCCCCGCCCAAGAAACAGAGAAGGTGTCCACCTTCCAAGCCTGTGGATGTGGGTTTCTGGTGCAAAACAGAAGCATCTGTCTGTTCTGGGAGGAGGCAAACTGCTCTACCCGAGGAATACCCCACCTGTGGATAAGATCGAACACCACCTCTCTGTGAAGCATCTATTTGTGAGAAGGTGCTGAGGTTCTGCTGGGGGTGTTTGCCATCACATTATTTGCTAAATGAATGTACACAGCTTGCAGGTGAATGTATAGTTTTGCTGCTAGGGACCAAATGTTAACTGCCAAGGTGCAGAGTGGATAGAACCTTGTCCCTCCCTACTTGTTGATACACCACAGTACAGTCAAATTGTCTGTGACTACCTTTAAGGTGCCTGGTAGTAAATTTGTTGGAAGGTTTGATGTGCCAAGAAAGGGCCCTCAGTTCTTTAATACTGATGTGATACCTTTGTGTCTGGGTGGACCACTCTCCCTGAACTTTATTCTGGTTGTTGTTGTTTTCCAGAACTGCTCCCCAACCCAGATCCGATGCACTTGTGTAGGGGGTGCTGTGAGGGTGAAGGGATCTGTAAGGGTATTCCCTGATTGAGGCTGATAGATGAAATCCACCATTCCAGCTCTTTTTTCAAGCATGGGAGAAGGAGAGAGGGAAACATCTAGAGGATGGGAGTGTTGGTTCCACAGATTCTTCAAGACCAATTGGAACTTTCTCATATGCGGCCTTGCACAGGGAAGCATGGGAATCAAGGGTGCCATGTGGCCTAGGACCCTCAGAAATTCCTTGGCCGAGATAATTTGGAGGGAAAGAAGTGTTTAGAAGTAAAGGCTGAGGGCCTTCCACCTTCTGGTAGGCGATGAAGGTTGCCATCTTGTCTGTTCTTATTCTACACTCTAATAAGACAAGATCTTGGGTAGGTGTCATTTTTTGTTGGTTCACTGTAAACCCTAGGTCTGCCAAGGTTTAGCACACCACGTGTAGGTGATGGTAAAGGGAGTGGCAGTCCTGGTGTAAGATTAACAGGTCTAGGTAGGGATATATTTGTATATTCTGCAATGGGCGATAACTGGAGCTAGACACTTTGTGAACACTCTTGGAGCTGTAGAGAGCCCAAAAGGCAATGCAGAAAACTGAAAATTAAGAAACCTACTGAGAAGCGTAAGAATTCCTTGTAGCTGGGGTGAATGGGGATACGAAGGAAGGCATCTCTCAGATCCAGGGATACCATGAAGGCTTGGTTGGGGATAAGGGGTAAAAGATAATGCAAGGTGAGCATTTTGTAGGTAAGGCACCTTGAGAAATAGATTGAGGATAGACAAATCCAGAACTGGTCTCCAAGGACCATCCTTTCTTGGGACCAAAAACATCATGGAGTAAAATCCTTTGTATAAATGGAGGAACTTTTTCTATTGTGCCCTGAGCTAGGAGCTGATCCAAAATTAGAGGAAAGAGGTGAAACTGGACTGAAGGGGGTTGAGGTGTCCCCTGGAAGGGAGGAACTGTCCAAGTCATAAAATAACCTTTTTGGATATTGGAAAGGACCCAAGCCTCTGAAGTGATTTTCTGCCCGGAGGGTAGGGCAAAGAGCGAGGCAGAGGGACAGGGTGGTGGTAGTGGGCAAAGGGTTTGAGTGAAAGTGGAGGAGCTCTGTCAGGTTCAGGGGTTGAGGTGGAGGATCTAGGAGGGGCTTGCTTCCTAGAGTGTCTCCGTCCTAAATTGTGGAGCAGTAGAGTGAGAAGGCTGCCTCCTTACAAAACTGGTCCTTTGTAGGTAGTTCCTGTGGTATGTGGGAATAGGCGAGACAAGCAAATGTTTTAAATTTTGCAACTCCTTTCCCTTTTCTGGGAGAGATTTAAAGAGCTCTGCTGAAGCAGTGCCACAAATGGCCTTATTATCAAGTGGTGCATCCAGTAATTTGACTTGTACATCCATGAGTAGGGGCTGGAGTCTCACCAAGGAGTACCTTCTCAGGACAGAACCTGATTGCAGATATGGATGATGCTTCTACAGCATCATAAATGCACTTGGAGTGCCTGGTCACTTGAAAAGCGGTAGAGACCAGGGCGGAAAGCTGAGACTTGGCAGGAAAATCTGGCACATCTGGCATTAATGCAGAGGCCTTGGACAGGGTATCTAGAATGAACCTAGCCATGTGGATTTGACAATTAATAGTTCTAATGGCTAGTGTGGAAGTAGTATACATTTTCTTCCCTTGTCTATCAATTTGCTATCCTTATCTGTAGGGAATAGAGAAGTGGAAGGTAGATGTCTGGATGATTTGTCTGCTGACACAGCAATGACTGCTAGGTCTTGCAGGGGGGTTCCTGAACAAGAACTGTGCATCCTGGGGGACCTTGTAAAGGCTATCAGGACGTTTAGAAGCTTGGGGCTGAGAATCTGGGACCTGAGATGCAGCCTGAAAGGCATCATGAAAAGCTGGAAGCACAGGAGGAACTGCAGATGGGGAAGGCTGGTCCATCTGCAGGAGTTCAAAATACCTCTTTTTAGTCTCAGAAACATCAGAGACCTGCCATTTAAAATGCTTTCTCATAACTGTAATGGTGTTCCCAAAGGAGAATTCTTCCCCAGGAGAATCACGAGTAATTGTGTCCTCCTCTCAGGAGTAGCAAAGTTCTTGGGAGACTCAATGTGGGAACAGTAAGTCAGGGATTTAACAGAAGGAGTTCTTCCTCTGACTGCTCCAAGGCCTGCACAGGCAGTAGGGCTGGTTGGAGCCCCCAAGACTGAAGGGCCTGGAAGGCTCTGAACAAGTCCTGAGAAAAGGCTTCCCATCCAGGTGCTGGTTCCCCTAAAACAAAACAAATACTGATTTTGCGTGTCCTTATGTGGAATTTGTCTTTCACAAGCACACTTTCCTTTCCTAGCTGACATGTGCGCCTAGAAAGCAAGGAGGAATATAATCAAAAACCCAAAAGGGTACTTATCTGTAGCAGACAGCCAAAGCCAAATGCGCAAAGAGATACCCGGAACTGGTGATCAGAGGTCTGTAGATCACAGTGGCAGAAAAGTTCTGGGTTGGGTATGTGCAGACGTCAGTTTATGGCTCTGACATGCAATGTTGCACGTACCTCTTATCCTAAGACGTTGGTATACTTGCCGGATGTCCGGTGGTGCAGGTAGCCATCTCCCTACTGTTATGAATACTGCAACACGAGAATAGAAGGACATCATATCTAATTACGATTGTAGATTCTTTTTTATAAGACCCGTTGCTCCTACTACTATTGTAACTGTCTGGGTATCTTTTCTTCCACATTGCTCTCATTTCTGCCTGCAAATCCTGATATTTCATGACTTCATTTCTCTCTGTACGCAAAACATGCAGTCACTGGGTGTGACAATTTCAGTGATCAATGCTACTTTGTCTTCTTTTCATGGCCCTCTATTATCCAGTTTTCTAGCATCTATCTTTTGAACTGTTGGTAATGGGTGATCCCATGTGATGTAGACTTCATAATTTTCTGTGATGCTTTGCGGCTCATGTTTCCAGCGTTTTTCAGCCACTTCAATACCATAATGGTTGCACAATCCCCAGTGCAACAGTCTTCCCACATTATTATGCCTTTCAGTATACAGTCCTTCTGCCATTAGTATGTCACAACCAGTAACAAGGTGTGCACCTGTTTCCAAGTTTCTAAAGTGCATTTCCCTACAAGTCTGGGTCACTACATGTCCTTGCACTAATAAAGGGGGGGGGGGCTTTTAATATACAATAGATGATTCACAACCCCCTCCAGTAAGAAGGGTGCTGGCTTCTTCCAAGGGTATTCTGCTACATCTACTGATCCTTAGCAGTGGGCATGGTGGCAAAATCCAAGGGAAACATGACAGATAAAGGAAGACAGTGCCAAAAAATAAATAAATAAAAGCAAACACATGTTTAAAGTAAACCTCACAGGGATGAGTACCAACAAGTGTGTAACAGATGTTAATGGGCTTGTTCTTTTTATAGCTGTGCTGTATTTTCCACTTTCGATTCACAAGTTTCAGTGGCAATTCCAATGGAAGTCTTTATGAGTAGAATTATGTCAAAATGGCCAGAGAAAAATATTACTCCCTTGTGAAAAATAAAGTACAGTTTTGTACCTACCATAAATGTAGATGTCCGATAGATATGCAACTGCAGTCATAACATATGGGTTGTCCTGCCTCAGGCAGCCCTCGGTCGGCCGAATTCCAAAGTCTGGGTCCGGCGTCGGCTGGTGTCGCCTCCTCTCCGACGTCACAACGGCTGGAGTATAAAGGCATCGGCCGACGCCATCTTCTTCAGTCTTTCTTGCCCCAGATGTCAGGTGCCCACTTAGGAAGGCTAAATTTGGTAAATGGATAAAAAATAATCCCAAGCATGCACAACAGTAATAAACAGATACACCATAGGAGATACCCCCAGCTGAAGTGTAGAGGGGTAGGGACCCAAAAAGAAGGATACAGAGGGGTAGGAGGGTGGGAAAATCCGACTGCAGTTGCATATCTATCGGACATCTACATTTATGGTAGGTACAAAACTGTACTATGTCCTTCAAGAATGCAACTGCAGTCATAACATATGGGTTGAATACCATAGCCAAGCTGGGGGTGGATGGAACTATGATAAGGATGGTGTAGCTATAATCCCCTGCAGGACTGCCGAAGCAAAGCCTGCTCGGGATCTGGAGTATAATGGCAGGTGGTAGTGCTTGGTAAATGTATGCACGGAGCTCCATGTAGCAGCCTCTAAAATGTTCTTTGTTGCCACTCCTCTTAGGAAAGCTGTGGAAGTGGCTATAGCTCTGGTGGAGTGTGGCCTAATATTGACTGGCACACCTTTTCCATGAAAAGAATAGCAAAATCTGATGCAATGTCCAATCCATTTTGAAATTGTTTGTTTGGAGATTGCCTTTCCTTGTACTCTAGCAGCATAGGCTACAAACAGCTGGTCAGACTTTCTGGTGGCCTTAGTTCTGTCCAAGTAGTAGCAAAGTTGTCTGTGTATGTCCAAAGTATGCAGTAGTTTTCCCCCCTATTTTGAGGATTGGGGAAGAATGTAGGCAGATGAATAGCTTGATTTAGACACACCCTGGAAATAACTTTTGGCATGAATGTAGGATTGGTTCTTAGGGAGACTCTGTCTTGATGAAAAATGAGGAAGGGGGGCACTGCCATGAGTGCCTGTATCTCCGAAACTCTTCTTGCAGAAGTGACTGCCAATAAGAAGGCCGTCTTCCATGAAAGAAATTGCATTTCTGAGGATGCTGCTGGCTCAAAGGGAGGAAGAGTTAGTTTTTCCAACACGTAGTTGAGGTCCCATGCAGGTACTGGCTGTTTTCTGGGAGGTTTGATATTCTTTATCCCTCTTAGAAACTGTCTTAGCAGAGGACGCGAAAACACTGGAGGGTCACAGTTGTATTTTGCTGAGATTGCTGAGGCATGAATCTTTGAGGAGTATGAGAATCCAGTATGAAATAGGTCTGCCAAGTATTCCAATATCTGAGGAATACTCAGTAGTTCTGTGTCCTGACCCTTTTTGGCATTCCAGATGCTGAATCTCTTCCACTTGGCTGAATAGGTTTTTCTGGTGGAAGGTCTGCGTGCTTCCAGCAAGATCTCTTGAACAGATTTGGAAAGAGAGTTAGGTGTTGAAGTCATGGAAGTCTCCAGGCTGTCAGATGCAATGTTTTCAGGTCTTGATGAACAGCCCTGTAATTGTGTTGCGTTAGGAGCAGGGGCCATAGGAGCAGGGGCCATAGGGTCAGAGGCCATGGTTTGGTCCGAGTTATGGTCAATAGCAGTGGGCACCAGTGTTGCCTTGGCCAGTCTGGAGCTATCAAGATGCCTGTTGGTTGTTCTGCTTTTATTTTCAGTATCACCTTGGTCAGCAGAGGCAGAGGAGGGAATGCATACATTTTTACAGAATTCCAGCTGAAGGAGAGAGCATCCGTTTTCCAAGCTAGAGGGTGGTGAGTCCTTGTGCAGAACTTTTCCAGGTGATGATTTAAGTGGGAAGCAAAAAGATCTACGTCCGGTATTCCCCATGTCCTTGTCAGTTGAGAGAAAATGTGAGGGTGCAACATCCATTCGTGTGGATCCATGAAATTTCTGCTCAGATTGTCCGCCAGTACATTGTCCTTGCCTGGTACAAACTGGGATTTTAAGTGTATGTTCAGGCTCAGGGATTTTTCCCAGAGAAGCATTGTTAGTCTGCAGAGGGGATAAGAATGAGTGCCTCCCTGCTTGTTTATGTACCACATGACAGTGGTGTTGTCTGTCCTTATTAGCAGATGTCCTTCTTGTAGTGATTTTTCGAAAGTCTCGATGGCATGTATCACTGCCAACATCTCCTTTTGGTTTATGTGCAGATGTCTTTCCTTTGGCGTCCATAGGCCTTGAATGCATCTGCCCTCTATGTGCGCCCCCCATCCATGGTCTGAGGCGTCTGTTGTGATCATTTGGCCTGCTTGAGGTCTGTTGAAAGACATGCCTTTGTTTAGTTGACTGGCTTGAGCCCACCATAGAAATTCCTTCTGCAGGCATGGAATAAGTGGGATTATGTCCTCTAGGCTGTTGCTGTGTTGAGACCATAAGTTTTTTAAATACCATTGCAGCTTTCTCATATGAAGTCTTGCCAAAGGTATCAGAAGAATACAAGATGCCATGAAACCCAGGGCCTACAGGATTTCCCTTGCAGTCAGCTGGGAAAGTTTTGCTAGGCCTTTGAAGTACTCTGGTAAATGCTGCTGTTTTTCCTCTGTGAGGTAGGCCATTTGTGTTTCCGTGTCCAGTTTGGCTCCTAGGAATGTAATCTGTTGGGATGGTAGTAATTTTGACTTCTGAATGTTGACTGTGTATCCCAAGGCCTGCAGTAGATGCATGACATAGTCCAAATTCCCTTTTAAGGTTTGTTTGTTGTCTGCTTGTATGAGGCAGTCGTCCAAGTAGGGGTATATTTGAATCCCCCGCTGTCTGCAGTGTGCCACTACTGATACCAGGCATTTCGTGAACACTCTGGGTGCAGTAGACAAGCCAAACGGCAATGCTGAAAATTGATAATGCTCTGTTCCTGCAAGAAATCTGAGGTATCTTTTGCAGCTTTGTCTGATTGGGACATGCAGGTATGCCTCCTTGAGGTCCAGAGTGACCAGCCAAGACCCCTTGCCCAGCATGGGAAGAAGTTGCTGCAACGTCAGCATTTTGAACTTTGGCACAATGAGGAAAGTGTTTAGATTTGACAAGTCCAGTATGGGTCTCCATTTGTTTTCTTTTCTTGGAACAAGGAACAGTCTTGAATAAAATACCTGGCCTTGCTCCTGAGGAGGAACCCTTTCTATTGCTTTTATACTTAATAGCTTGGAAACTTGAGAGAGTGCCTCTGCCCTTTGATGATGTGGCAGGTTTGGCATGCCTTGTCTTATTGGTAATGTGTGGAAGTAGTATCTGTAGCCTTTGTCTATCAAATCCAGAATCCAATTGTCTTTGGTTAAGATATGCCAGTTTTGTGAGAATAAGGCTAATTTTCCGCCCAAAGGTGCTTCTCTTTGAACCTTTGTAGGTGGTACGAAAGTGAAGTCATTGTGATTATCCCTGTGGTGCAGCTGAACTGTCTGCGCCACCTCTTTGATTTGGAGGTTGCCATTGACGGCCCCTGTAAGATCCACGGTATTGCCCTATACCCCTGGCTCGTCTGCTTTTTCCCCTTTGAAACTTGTCAGAGCCGGGGAAGGACCAATTCTTCGAGGGCCAGTTTCTGCTGAATCTGGGTGGCTGAACTTGAAGGAAATCCTTGACTGTCTGTACTGACTTTGCTTTTTCCTCTATGGATTTCAATACATCTTGTGCAGTAGCACCAAAAAGCTTTTATTTCTCCAAAAGTGCATCCAGTAACTTTACTTTAACATGGTCAGGCAAAGATTGATCCTTCAACCAAGCATGTCTATGTATTACAGCCCCAGTCATAGCTTCCCTACATGAAGCTTCCAGTGCATCATAACCACACTGCAGAAAATGGTTATTAACCTGGTGAGTGTTATGTATATGATCCTGCAGTGCCTTTTTATCAATAGGCTCAGAAGAGGCTACCTTTTTCTGTAAATCATCCAGGAGAAAATCTTGGTACTGAAACATGTGAAAAAGGCAGTTAAGAGACCTCATGGCTAGGGTAGTAGAGGTATATACTTTTTTACCCCATCTCTCCAGGGACCTTGCTTCTCTGTCAGCTGTCAGTGGGTTTTTGGCAGAGGAGGAAGTCACTCCCTTGGGGCCCTGTGAAATAGTTTCTAGATCCACAGAGTGGGCCTTAAAAAGGTGCTTGCGAGTGTCAGGGACCCTATAATATCTGTCCGGCTTGACAGGAGCAGGAGGAAGAGTCAGGGTTGGCACCGGAGTCAGAGAAAACATCATCCAAAACATCCAAAACTGGAGGGATAGCCAAATGTCTGTGCTGGGGGAGCTTGAGGAAAGTACGTAGCCTTTTCCTGGAGTCAGAGAATTCCTGACCCTGCCACTGAAAATGTTCCCTCATGGAATGCAGAACTTCCCCAAATGAGAAATCCTCTGGAGGGGAGGCAGAGGGAATAGATTCCTCAGCATCAGAGTCCTCGTAGGCCTGGAAGGGTTCTTCTTGAGTGTCAGAATGCTCAGAATCCCCAGAGGCTTCATCCGAGGAGAGGTCGTCCGCCTGCTCAGTTCTAGGCCTTTTCTCTGCAGGTGGCTGAGAACCCCTGTCCAGATGAGGCTGAGACCCCCTGATAAGGAAAATAAGATCTGCAGCCAGAGACATGATCTGCTTATCAGAAGGGGCCTGGGCAGGTTTAGGATGGGCCTTGGCCTGACTGGCGGCCTTAGCACATGCAAAGGCCTTGATGGACATGGAAACAGGAGGCCTAGCAGCCCCACATGCAGGCGTTACCTTGTCCATAGGAATGGTGTCGGGTAGGTCCAGAACTTCGGTTTCCAGAGGAAAATCAACAACCGGCACCAGAGAGATCTCCGACACCGAAGGTCGTGTAAGCGCTGTGTCGTCGGCCTGGAGCGGTAGATTTACCACTTCCGAAGGAGCCGGAGCGCTAGCAGAGGGTTTAGGAGAAACATCGGTAGCGGATGCGGGCCGAGGATGTCGGTCCCGGTCCTTGCATTTTTTAGCAGATTGGGTTGTCTGTTGTTCCGACGGCATGATATATGCAAAAGATTCACCGAAGAAGTCCTCGGCGAATTCTGCCCGGCGCCTGAGAGTGCGCTTATTAAAGCAGGCACAGGCAGCACAGGCCGAGATGTCGTGTTCTGGACCCAGGCAGAGAGAATGGAAGTCCTTATGAGGTATTTGTTTACCACAAGACAAACAATTATTAACTTTCTCAATTTGTTCTGACATCGGCTGAGGCAAGAATAAATGTTCCCCAACGGGGTACTTAGCTTTTAGATGACTTCGGTACTGAAAACACAGGAGCTGACCGACCAGCACTTGCGAACTGCTTCTGCTTCGGGCACCGCGCGGCAAGAAAGACTAAAGATGGCGTCGGCCGATGCCTTTATACTCCAGCCGTTGTGACGGAGAGGAGGCGACACCAGCCGACGCCGGACCCAGACTTTGGAATTCGGCCGACCGAGGGCTGCCTGAGGCAGGACAACCCATATGTTATGACTGCAGTTGCATTCTTGAAGGACATCTGCATTGTTACACCCTACCTCAGTACATAATAAACCAAGGCATGCAGTCTGCCACCACAAAAGTCACCTGCAGCAGTCCGGTTCTTACTTCACTAACCGGCACTACTGCAGAAAGCTGCATCATATAGACACTGTACACAATCTCTTACTGTAAAGGTACCAAAATGCAAAGAAAAGTCATACAAGTAGAAATTTAAGTTTGGAATATACGAATATGTCATTATACCATACAAAAAAGAAACAAAACCAATGGCTCATCATGTAATTCTGTTTCAACTAGTCCCAAACCAAACTGTCCCTTTCCTCTCAAAGCCCTTCAAAGTTCTGATGAATCCCTCAGCTGTCTCTCTTGCCTCTGTTCTGCCTGGTATAAAACTCCAAGGCTTCACTTTATGTTACATATTTTTAAAAGAACAACTGGTTTACACAAGTGAAAGTAAATATGTAAATTGTGATAAATGACCAGATGCCATTATATATATGAATACACTGTGTTACTAAATGCACTGAATCTGTCTCTGTGTGTGTACATACATGCACCAAGACACACCGAACTCCCACTGCTACTGGATACCACAGAGATACGTCTACAACTACCCTAGTTAAATCCATTAATGTGTAACTATACACTCAGGATTCTGCATAAACATATGTACTGCAGAACACAAAACCACTATGTTAAAGGAAAATGCAGAAGCACTGAGGCATGCATATTTGGGTGCATCACGGCAAGAATATGTTCATGAACTATATATGTTACCTGTAACCCTTCTTCTTTCTGGTCAGCCTGTGATGCCATAGCAGACTCCTCCTCTTCATCACTATCAATAAGAACGACTTTCTCTACATTATCCTGTTGCTGTTCCTCAATGACACTGAAGGTACCTGGAGAATCTTCACGCAACACACCCTGCTGCAGCCACAGTGCCATTTTTCGCCTTAGTGACCCTTCTGGAACCTTCAAAGTTTCACTTAGTTCTTCCAAAGTCCATGTACCTAACGAAAACAATATCAAAGTGGAAATCCAAAGAAATTACCTGCAATTCTTCTGTTGTGAAACAGTACTGATACTGCCATGTATAGTGACTAAAACTAGAAGTATACCAAGCTTTCTGTTTACTGGCTTCACTACTGTACATGAAAACCCACAAGTTACAGTTACAGCTCTTAAAAGTTTTTGCATTATAAACAGGAAGACTGACAGCTAGGACACATCATGTACATCTTTGACTGCTGTTTTTTTTTTTTTTAAGGAGGGGGCTCCCTATGATACAGCTGCAAATTACAGGCATAAAAGCTGAAATTCTCAAACGTAGACATCTAAAGATAGGCAAGAAAAATGAGATTCAAATATACATATACACTCTTTCATCTACAATACACAAGTTCAAAACAGGATATACACACATGAATTCATAAGTTATTTCACATGTAATACAACTAGTTTAACACAGCAGAAAAATACATAATGTATACAAAGATGTTTGCCTTAGTGTGCAGTTTGCTAATGCACAACTGATGTCATGAAGGCTGTACAATCCCACAGATATCACAAAAATATGCCTTCAACCTTGCGGTGGCTCATGCCAGTATGAATAACCTGGGAAGCACCAAGTAGAAAGATGAGTAGACCCATACTGGAGCTTGCTATTTGTCAAATGCAAAATTTCTTAACTGGGATCTTACCCTCATCCTGGATGATGCCCACACAAAAAGACAAGATAACTGGCTTTAAAATTTGGCTCAGTAACTGGTATCATTTTAGGAAAATCTTCTAGATCAGCTTGGGACAATGGGATTGACAGTCCAACTTGGTTTGCCAAAGATGGCCTGTAGGTTTTGTTTCATGGATTCTATACACTGTCCAAAGCACTTGCTGCTTCCTTAGTGTCTTTTTTAGGGAAAGCTCACCTTGTGGACATTTTTAAGTAACAAAAAGGTTTGCAGTAATTTCCAGTTCATATCACATCAACGTTGCTCTGCTTGATGCCAGAAATCTTAATCAATTGCCAAATACTGAGGCTCTCCTGCAACTTGAACATATCCGCATGTGTGATGTTACAGAAGTTCAGTTTCAGTGTGAACACAGCATTCCCTCTGTAGATTTCAGCAACTATCAAGCATTCAAACCTGTTAGAAACTTATGCCAGAGCAACAACACTTGTCAGAGACCTCTAGACAGACTTCCTATTACCAACAAATAGAACTTAATGAAACTCAAATTACCCTAAACAAGGTAAATCATCTGTCTGCTACAAGTCACCTTCCCTCTACAGACATGGATGGCGACCTGCTACAGATCATCTTCTGCCTCTCTGGTGGACCACAAAAGATTTCTAAACCTATTTCCTGAACTTCCCATGAATAAAAACATCTCTTTTTTCATGGGTGACTTCAACTGTCTATCAATTAATTGGAGTTGTTGCATGCCTCTTACTAAATGGACCATAATTCAAATTAGTGATTCGTCTTTTCCTTTCTAGTACCATAACTTTTAAGGACTTCAGCTGGAACAGCAGCAGCAGTGAAAATACAAAGACTTGAATTTCTGTCAACAACAAGGAGGAACAGATTTATTACTCAGTGCCTCCCCATATCTGGAAAAACTTCTGTTACTTATAAAACAGCTACCATCATTTCCTTGAAGACCAACTTTTGATGATTGGATGGGTGCCAATAACCATTACAGGTCTGAGTTGTTTCACCTACCTTGAGGAAGGAGGGACATTAATAGGATGGATACTGGCAAGGTTGTGTGTTGTGGTCCACTGAATGACTCAGCCTTGTAAACTCTGAATCTATAAAGATGAATGATATTGTGTACAGAGGCAGTAGCAAACTTGGCTCAGCCTGCTTACATAAACTCATTCCCTTCAGCTACAGCACACAGTGAAACAATATAGCTGCCATTACACCAACAATGGAAATGTGACTACAAGGCAAGAGATAAGTTTTTATTAAGCCAATATGCAGGAGACGTGATAACACAGTAACAGCACCTGCATTATTCAAGAGACATGTTTATACCCTTCCATCCTGCAGTTCTTCAGAAATTTGGGCAACAGTACTGAAGTCCAAAGGACAGAAAGTGAATTAAATTAGAAAATTAAACATGCACAATAGGCAGAAAGAGCCGGCAATTCTGGAACTGTTTTAGCACAAGTAATGGCAACTGAGAGTTTCTTTTAGGACAGATACTTAATTTTGCATATGCAGCTGGCTAAAAAGGAAAACGTATGAGCACCACCCCCCAGAATTAAATAAATATCCCAATGAAGAGTAGTGTAAGAACCATAAGGTAAAAGGTATCCTGTAAAAGGACCTTACAAATTAAAACAGGCGGGAGAAAAATAGTCAGTTCCCTAATAGATGGCAGTCAAATGAAGTATAGCCGAAAAATATAGTTACAGTGGACTTGGCTGACACAAATTTGTGTGACATTTCATTTATTTATTTTATTTTAAGTTTGATGACTGGGGAAGTCTACTGGGCCATAGAGAGTCCGTTTTCAGTGGCGGCCCGGGGAGAAAAGCTCCAAGTTATTTCAAGTCGCATCTTACAAAAGAGTAACAAAGATTCGTACAGAACATTTAAACATTTGCAGAAGAATAATACATCATGTAAATAGGCACTTAGTGAATTAACATTTAAAATAAATGGGTAAGCTGAATATGTACAGAAAATACATTTTTGTCAATAAGCTCTTAGTAAGGTAACATTTAAAAAAATTGCTAGTAGCCCTTTGCAGGTTAGGTGAACTATTTAGCATGGAGAAAGTACCAGAATATTTGTTATGGAAAGTATAGTACATTAGATAGCAGAGAGAAAATCAGTCCCAGGTAGGGGAGAGATTGTTTTAGGTTGAGAAGAAGCAAACAGTAGTGGTAATTGGTTAGGATTTCAGTGCAGGGTAGAAATGAGGGGGGTTGAGAGGGGTTTATGTTGGAGCGCAACTTGGGCATTCCCATTTGGCTGATAGATGAGAGAATAGCTGAGATTTGAAATGTGTAAGGTTTGGTAGGCTGCACAGGTGAGGTCCAGAAAGTTACACTATTTTGCTAAAGAGTAGGACAGTAGTAGATGGCCAGGAGGTCGTGCTGGTTTTTAGACCTCAAGGAGATTTTGGTTAGTGGATCTAAGTGGCCGGTTGGGTATGTAAAGTTTTAAGGATGTAATAAGAGATGGAGATGAGCTTGTGGGCAATGGTGAATTGTAGGTAACAGAGGTAATTGGGTAGTTCAAGCCAACTGAGGGTGAGAATGGAGTGGCAGTGGTGGGATGAGTTTTTTTAATTGGTTGCAAATTTGAGATCTTGTGGTAGCAAGATTCAAGTTTGGATTGTAAGCCAAGGTGGGGGGTTTTGAACAGAGGAGTACTATACATAAGGGAAGGGAGCAGGAAGGTGAATGTCAGGGTTTGACTGGTATAGGGGCTGAGGAAGCGGTTGTGTGTCTAGAGGAGACCTACCTTTTGGTGTGTTTTTTGATTGCGGAGTGGATGTGGGAGTGTGTGTGTGTGTGTGCATGTGGTTTAGGATTAGGTTGGAGGATAAATTTAGTGTGTGTGTGTGTGTGTGTGTGTGTGTGTGTGTGTGTGTGTGTGTGAGTTTTTGGGAATCAATCTGTCTTGTGCAGTGGTAATGCTACAAAAATGACTTTAAAAGGTAAGTTGCATTGTTAGGGTAAAGGGTTGGGCTAGAGTGGAGCTTTCCTTCACAGTCTGGTCACTGTTGGAAACCAAGAAAAATTGCATTGGTCAGTCATCTAGACCTGAAAAAGTGATTGAAGTAGAGCAAAATAAAAATGTATGGATCATATCTTAAGATCAGGGTTTCCAAATCAGTAGCCAGAAAAGATCTAAGTTACTGTACACATGCCACATCCAAAAGACAAAGAAGCACTACTGATGTTTTTAGAAATGATGCAGTACCTTGCAAAGTTTGTATTAAACCTTCCCACCTCCCAATAACCCTCAGAGTTCCTCAAGGCTCCATACTCGGTCCCCTCCTCTTTTCAATCTTCACAAACGACCTGCACAAAGTCATACCTCAAGCCACCTGTATTCAGTATGCAGATGATTCCACATTAGTATGCTCAGCCAAGACGCAATCATTACTTCAGTCTCTAACACAAACCATGTTTAACGTATTTGAGAAATGGCTCATTGACCGTTGCATCGTTCTCAATCCAAAAAAAAAAACAAAAATGCTATTATTCACACCCACGCGCAGAACTTCCCCAATATACTTCAGTGTCACCTCAACTAATGGTACAGAAATATCTCCAGAACCAACCACAAGACTACTTGGGGTACTAATTGATAACCTCTCCTTTGAGCCCCATATTAACACTACCATAAAAACTATTAACAAAAAACTAGGTTCCCTCTACAGAATCAAACCCTTTCTAACCCCCAAAGCCAGGTCCACTATTGCCCGTACCCATTTAATCTCAACCCTTACATACGCATCCCCTATCTACACTAAACTATGCAAAAGCAATACAAACAAACTTTCCATCGCCTACAATAATATAGCAAGATATGCAACTGGCTCAACCTACAGAACCTATCACTGCAACAATCTTAAACAATTAGGCTGGTTAGAACTGTCTAATCTAATTTTACTGAACCAACTAACAATAGTCCAAAAGATACTATACCAACCTTCAAAGACTCCCATACTCACCAACCTAATCTTCCCCTACTATAACCTAAAGATCCTACGGCTCATCAAACAAATTACTAGTGCAAATAAATAAAACCAACAATCTGGCTGGTGACTCTCTGTTCTCCAACGCAGTGGGAAAAACCTAGAACTCCCTCCCAGATCACCTTATATCCATTTCCTCAGCTCCCCTATTTAAAACCAAACTTAAAACATACCTCAAATCTCACTGGTTATGGCCTTGTGCTAATCCAGACTAAACACCAGTCTTTATATGATGACACCTCTCTACATACCAGCACAAGCAAAATTACCTCTTACTTATAATTGTGTGCATATCAATATACCTATTAATAGTGAACTATTTAATAACTAACTGAATTACTAACAAACATCATATGGGTGACTTTTATAACTAACTTTGGTATTGGTTTACAATCAGAGACTTGATTGCTGTATTGTGTTTTTCTAGCTAACTTAGCCTACTAGCAAACTATATTGGTGTGACTATTGCTCAATAGTGTGCATTGTTGCCTTACATAGTTTTAAACATTCCCCTGTATTACAATACTACCAATGTTGTGCTACATCTTCTTATTATCTTTGTACCTATATTCATAGCTCTATTCAGTAAGAATCACCCTACTAATATGACAATAGGAAATACCTCTATAATAGCTAAAACGTACAATGTACTTATGTCTTGTAAATACTATTTTGTAGTGCAGAGCTTTTCTCCCCGGGCCTCCACTGAAAATGGACATGTATCCAGTTGGACCAGCCCGGTCAACAAATGTAAAATAAAATAAATAAACAAACAAACATGCTCAAGATAACTGCATCTAAGCTATTACAAGATGCAGCCTATGAATAATACTATTGAACAGGAAAAGCATTCTGAAATACTTAAGCTAGATACAGATTGCCAAACACTGAAATATTATGCTAGAAACAAGCTTGTATGGCATCTATCTGCCACCCAACTAGAGAACAGATGACCTGCCTATAGGTCAATGGCATTTACAAAGGTGCAGCAGAGATGTGCTCAGATAGATTTCAGCAACAATCTAGGGATGTGAGAAATTCCATGGTTTACAATAAAACATTTAAACCATATGATTCCTGACATCAAAAGTAAGATATAATGGCAGAACACATTCCTTCTTTGGTTAGGTTGGTTTTGCTAAAAAGTTAAGTACTTACTATAACGTTCCATCTGTGTTGTCCATCTTCATTCTTCATCAACAATATGGGTTAAGATCCGAAAGTCAGATCTGACTCGGCTGTTACTCCAGCTCATTGTGATGAACACGCACTTGGGCTCTTTTCCTAACCGTAATGCACCAAGCCTAACTCCCCTCAGATCTTATATACAGCTTGAGAGAGACAGACAGCTAAAAAAAAGACCATAAAAAATTACCATAACAGGATTTCAACACAAGTGGCATGGGGTGTCCTTGGTAACCTTGAAAATCTCATTACATTTTTGTATTTGTTCACTTGTTAATTTATTATTTGTATTTTTCCTTAGAAAAATTTCAACTATATCATTATCTAGGTTATATGTATTATTTATATTTCATAAAATATTTTAAATCCCTCAAGAATACCTTTAATATCTGTTCTACTTTCTTTTATACTTAGTTTATTCATTTTCTTTGATATAAAAACAAGTTTATGCAAGCTTAAAGGGTTTACTGAATAGGCCTAAAGTTTAAGTTTCTCCAAGTTTGTGGAAACATTATGATTTAGAATTTTAACATATTTTGTATTTAAATTTATAGGTTCAGGCTGACTGATAATGGCATTTGGTTTTAGATTTAACTTTAATGCATCAATTTTGGCCTGTAACATATTCAATTCTTTGTCCCATTCTCTTGTTTTACTGATATACCAGAGTGCAACTCTTCCATTTAAGTAAGCCCTTAGTGAATCCCACAGGACAATGTCAGTTACTTCATCATTCATGTTAATTTCTAGGAAATGCTTCATCGCGAATATACCAATCCCTGAATCCTTTCATTTTAATACTGCACGGTGGTAATCTCCTCTGAAGTATTAGCTTGTCAGTTTTTAAAATAAAATAAGATCACAGCACTGTGGTTAGATAATGGACATGAAGCTATTGAAACTTCTCTGATATGCGATACCAGATTGAGACAAAGTTTATCAAGATTTATGAATAATGGGCAAAGTGAAGTGAGTTTGTTTTCCTTAGCTCATATATATCCTTTAAATTCAACAGATTTACAACATTTGTTAAGTGTTTGGCTGAAGATGCAAATTTCATCTTTCTATCTGCAGTGGAATCTTTGTCTGATAAAAAAACAATTAAAACAATCAGACATTATGACTTCACCTTTCATGTAAGAGGCTACAGTATCAAAGTATTTTTTTGACATATTTAGCTCCAACCCTGGAATCCAAGAGTTCACAAATGTATATAGTTTTTCCATTCAGTTATAACAATGCTTAACATACCATTTTTATCAGCATATGTATCTTTTACTTTAGGCATTACTGGTGAGTTCTTCCATAAAACGAGGGTGTCTCTTCTTTTAGCTCATAAGCCAGAACCTGCTAAAACCAAGTAATTCTTTAATGAACGCTTTATTTACATCTTTATTAAGTAAATTTCTTCCCTGTAGGAATACTATTTGAGCTTTATGCAACCGCAAGTATTTCAACAGACTTCCCCTCTTTACTAGATTATTCACTCCATTAACATTAATAGATATGCATTTTAAAACCAGACATTTATATAAGAGAAAAAAAATGTACGATGAAATTACATTTATCTTCAGAACTTATTATATACTTTATATATAACAATATGAAATTGTCAACTATGGACAAAACTTTTGAAAGAAATAAAAATTATCTAATGATATAACTTAAAACATTCTACCATGGAATAACGTATTCCTAGGTTGTTGAAAATGATGAACAAACTACTTCTCAAACTCTCCATCAGAATAACAAAGCTCAGCTCATGCTTCTGATTCATATTAATGTGTCTCATTTTTTTTTTTAGTAAGCATCATCTTAAGAGCCCGTCAAGTGAGTTATTATGAATAAGAAAAGTTAAACAGGTGTTCAGAATTTTTATTACAAGTTGACCAAACTGAATCTCTCTACAATAGTCATTCTCTGTACCTCACGTCATTTCTCTTGTCTATGATAGGAAGGAAGCCAGTTGTTAGTTTCATATCTATTTATAGGTCAGATGATTTTACATATTTTTTTCTGTTTTATTTATTATGTGTAAAGTTGTACATAGGATCATAAGTTCATAAATTAGTACCAGGCTAACTGTCCTTGTGGGCTATTCCAAGCCCAGCTAATAACCCCATCTGAGAATCAAACCCTGCAACTTGTACTTATAAGATGAAAACCTTAACCACTATGCAAACCTCCCGCCCTTGTACACATTTATATTCTTTAACTATATACATATTTACTTATTCTGATCTCTTTCTATTTCTGTTTGTATACTATGTTTTGTACTATTACTATATTCATAGGTTTTATATTTTAGCTATAATCCTAGTGTAGAGTGTCATAGAACAGTTATATTTACCCTTATATATCTGATCCTGGTTTATCTAGTACTACTGTTAGAACTGATCTTATTTTTTTTAAAGGCTATGTCTAATAGTATCTGAACAAACATTGAAAAATATTCCCTTTTAGATTCAAACAATCCATAATAATTTGTTCTGAGATATTAAGTTTTGTATCAGAAGTGTCATTCTACAGGTTTGACATACTGCAAGCATTCAGAACCATTTAATAACAGACTGATTTAGACTGCAATTCGCTGTCTTTTGCTTATTATCTAACTTGCATTCACTGACATCTTAGCATATGATTCAAAATATTTTGATTATTCACTTTTAGACAGAAGAAGTAACCTGGACAGTTCTTAGAATTTTAGAACTCCTGCAGCATCACAAAAGTGCTCATGATTCTAATTAATCTGCTTCAAGCTTGTCCTCATGACAGGGGCTTACAAATGAACAGTTTATCAGCTATAATTCACACAAAAACATCCACGAGTGAACCCAAGCCACCTCCACTCCATACATCAATTGCGATTGGCGGTGCAGTGGTGCATCGGTTAATGTTGTTGCTTCACAGCAAGAGGTTCTCCAGATCGAATCTTGCTGGGGTGCTTTCGGTGTGGACTCTGCATGTCCTCCCTGCGTTCACACAAGTTTCCTCTGGTAGTCTGTTTTCCTCCCACATTCCAAAGACATGCACCTGGAGCGTTTCTCCCCAGGCCTAAAATGAAAATAGGCTTTGTCCTAGTTGGACCCAGTCAACAATTGTTAAATAAATAAAAATCAACCCCTCAAATCCTTCCAAACCACCAAAATAAAAAAAAATAAAAAAATAAAAAACATTTCAAAGTATATATACCACTAAAAAGCTATTGTACTTAAAGAAATAACATTTAATGATTCAGTAAGCACCACTTGTGTGGCATGTTTAACATAAAGCAGACTGTCGTTTATTAAAGGAGACAGAGAATATAAACTTGCCTGACAAAAATGACAGCTCTGTATGATCCAGGTTTAACTTGTACAGTGTGAATGTTACTTTAATTATTTGATAACATTCCAATAATAACTTTTATGTATGTAAGAAACTATACATTTTTTTATACTTTATATCATAGTATAACTTTCCTGGGTGCTACTGCATTTCAAGTATACTGTCAGTAGCAAGCATTCAGAACTATTTAATAACAGAGTGGTTTAGAATGCAATTAACTGTCTCTTGCTTATCATCTAACTTGCATTCAATGACATCGTAGCATATGATTCAAAATATGATTATTTGCTTTTAGACAGGAAAAAGTAACACAGGCAGTTCTTAGAATTTAAGCTCTTCCGCAGCATCACAAAAGTTCTCATAACTCAAGTTATTTCAAGCTGGTTTTCATGATAAGGGCTTGAAACTGAACAATCCATCACTTGCAATTCGCATAAAAATGCCCACAAGTGAATCCATGCCACCTCCACACTACATACCAATCCCTCAAACCCCTCCAAACCACAAAAAAACAACAAAAAAAATCTCAAAGTATCAAACCACCAAAAAGCCATTGCACTCAAAGAAATAACATTTAATGATTTAACAAGCACAATTTGTATTGAGATGCTCAATATAAAGCAGACTGTCATAACTTATAAACTCGCACAGTAACTTTTATATATGTAAAAATCTACACTTTTTATATTTAGTTTATAATACATCACTTCTTTCCTGGGTGCTATTGCATGTCAAGTATACTATCAATATCACACTACTGGACCATTTCAAGAACCCAGAAAGTAACATGCCTCTTTAGTGTAATTTGTCTCATCTTGTATTACATTTAATAGTATATAACTCAACTACGCCAATATATCAAAAAGTGTCACCTAACACAACTTTCATCATAATAATGATTTACTTTTAATAAGATGAATAGTTTAACCTTTTAAACTCTTAAGTGAAAATAAGCGGCTTTAATTTCATATATAGCTAAAAGAATCAAACTAACATTTTAAAAAGGGAACTGCTACCCATTTGAAGTAGGGAGAGAAAGAAAGAAAAATGATTTACCTTGTTAAAAGTAAGCTCAAGCACCTGTTTATTAGTATTCAAGCACTTATTTAAATTAATAAGAATTCATAACCAAGAAATACACTGATTTTCATTCGTCTTTCAGTTTTTTTGCTGTTTTTGTCTCATTACCCAACCATCTCCTGTTGCACTTCTCTTCAAAGAAGTTGATAGCTTCCAGCCCATTTCTTCTGTTTTTCTTGGATTTTATTTTTCTGTATAAAGTCCATTGCATCTTCTAAGGTGTTAAAACATTTCTTTCCTTCTGGAAGGTAAATCCTTATTTTTGCTGGAAACAAGATCTGCACTTTAATATTGTTTTCCTTTAAGATTTTAACAAGTGGCATACACGCTTTTCTCTTCTACATCACTAATGTAGAATAGTCAATGTCAAATCTTAGAGTATTTCCTTTAATTTTAACTGGGTAATTAGTCCATGCAGCTTTTAAAACTAAATCCTTACCTTGACTTGAGAAAAATCTTATGATCACTGATCTTGGTTCATAGGGGTGTACTAGTCTAATGGCCCTGGAGCCTTTACAAAGCTAGCCCATAGGATTACCCTGGCATTGGGCCACCAGACCTTAGTTCCCAGTGCCTCTGTAGAGTAGAGCTACTGGAGTGATCCCCGGGGTGAATTTTCTATTTCCCATCCACTCATCAAGACTTCTCTTAAAGAGCGCCAATGAGGTGCTCTGCTTGACATGCATGGGAAGTCTATTCCATAGCATGTGCAGTCTCTGGGTTATGAACCTGTCCCTCCAGCATGTTCTGTTGATTGTGGTAATGAGAATGAGGTCACTGGAGGGTGTGGTGCGGAGGGATTGGGATTTCTTTAGATGTAGCATTTCTAACAGAGCTAGGTCAGACATGGCTTTGTAAGTCAAGCAGAGATCGCCCCTAACTAGGCTATATGAGACAGAGGATAGATGGAGTTTCTTTTGAGTCTGCCCGTATACAAGTGCTTAAGGCCTAGGATCCTCTTTGTGAGGTACTTTTGTGGCCTCTCCAGTTGTTGCAGGTGTCTAGAGGGGTACATGCCAAATGGGGCACTATACTCGATGACTGGCCTAATGAGGCAAGAGTAGAGGGAGACAATAACCTCTTTCTTCCTGGAAGCAAAACCCTTAGTAATGAGATGCGCCACATAGAAAGCCTTTCTGACCACAGTGGCGATGTGGTTGTCAAAAGAGACGTTGCCGCCAACCTGTGTTCCCAGATCTCTTATAAAGCCTTCTGTGTTCAGTGGACTACCATCAATGTGGTAATTCAAGGGAACTGGGTTTTTCCTAAACGGGATGATAATGACATGTTTTGGCATTGAGCTTAAGTCATGGTTCCAACACCAGTCGTGGGTCTCAGTGAGGCCTTTTTGTAGGATGTCAAGATCACTTGGGGAGTTAATAATAGCTTCCAACTTGCAATCATCTGTGAACTTTGTCGGCCAGAGTCCCTTCATGTTGGCCTGGACTTGAGAAGTAGATACCAAACAGGAGAGGACCAAGGACCGAACCCTGTGGGACTCCACTCATGACTGGTCAGCAGTCTGACTTGGAGTCAGCTGCTTTCACACTGTGGGTTCTATCTGAGAGCCAGTTTGCAACCCACCTAGTGATATAGGAGTTTTTCTATGATTCCTGAGTGGGGAATGGTATCAAAGGCCTTGGCCAGATCAAGGTAGGCTGTATGAACAACCTTGCCTTCATCCACAGCTCTGGTGACTGACCTGAAGTCAACCAAGTTGAGCAGGCATGATCTGTCCTTCACAAAACCAAACTGTGTACAATCCAGAGTTTGGAGATTCCCTATATCCTTGTTTATTAGGTCCATGATGATGCGTTCCATAGTTCTGCATATCAGACTCATCAGGCTAATGAGGCAATAGTTCCCAGGGTCTGTAGTCACTCCTCCTCTGTGGAGAGCGATGACTGTAGCAGTCTGCCATTCGGTAGGGACAAAGCCTGAGGTGAGGCTGTGATTGAACAGGGCACACAGGTGAGGTGCCAGTTCACTCTGTAGTTCATGCACAACACAGCCAGGGATATTGTCAGGTCCCATAGAAGCTGTATTATTGGCCTTGGACAGTGTTGCCTTAAGCTGTGCAGCAGTAATACTGGGTGCCTGGCAATCGACTGTTATTGTAAGGAGGGGAGGGGTAAAGTTGGCACTGAATCTGACGGCCAGTATATTGGCAATATCTGTTGGCTCTGTATAAGAGGTACCATTGTGCAGTAGCTCAGAGCAAATCTGGGTATTGCCACTGAGATCCTTTACATAACTATAGAAGGCCTTGTGGTTGTCTTTACTATCTGCTGCAATTGTTTTCATAGCTAGCTTTAGAGGATTTGATGAGGGATCTCAACTTTTTGCTGAGGCTGATAAGAGTTTTTCCAGTCTTGGGACTTCACCTTATTCTGCATCAGTTTCCTCCTCCTGTTGTACAGCTTGTTTATGGCAGGGGACCACCAGATTGGCATCCTTTTTTGGAGGACAGCATCTTGGTTCTATTGGGTATGGCAAGATCCGTGCATTTGGGTTTGCACAGTGCACTGGTGTATGACTTGGCAGTCATGCAACTATTCTCCATTTGCATGGGTGCCGTGAAGTTAGCCACCTCTGTTTTTAGAAGAAAATTAGCTTTGGAGAATTATGTCATGGTGGTTACCTTTGCGGGGGGTGGAGGGGTGAGAGGGATGTTGATTTCCAAGGTGATTAGTTTGTGGTCGGATCTAACCAGGGAGGAGTTGACTATTGGTGTAAAGCAATGCAACGGTCAACCATGTTAATAATGACCAGGTCAAGGATGTTGCTACCTCTAGTGGGGGTAAGAACGAGCTGGTCCAGGGCATTGGAATTTATGAATTCCAGGAAACTTTGGGCAAATGTATTGGTACATGAGAAGTTTTCCCAGTTAATGGAGGGGTAGTTGAAGTTGCCCAGTATGACTGTTAGGTTGGACCCTAATATTCTCCAGGGTGCTTAGGAACGTGGAGTGTGAGTCTTGGGACATGGTTGGGGACCTATAGCAGACTATAAACTGAATCGCTGTCTTACCCAATGTTGGCTGCACCTGAAGTACCTCAGATGCGTTATGTTGGGCTACCAGTCTGGAGGTGTGCGCATCTTTTATGAATATGGAAACGCCACTGCCTTTGTAGCTTCGGTCCAAGTTCTAGGGCCGAAAAGTGTGGAATGAGTTGTAGCCTGGTAGAGCAGGGCAGCTTTCTGCTACCTTGAACCAGGTCTCTGTCACAGCACAATGTTGATGTTCTCCAATTTAAGGAGTGCTTTGAGTGAATGCATTTTGAGATTTAGACTTCTAGCATTGAGCAACATGACCCTCAGATTGCATTTGTTTGTAGCTGTTAGGGTGGTAATTTGGTCTTTGGAACACTGCCTAAAAAAGGCACTACAGGAATGGCAAGAGCCTTGGCCAGTATCTGGAAGCCCAGAGGTGACAGATGCAGGCCATCTCTGACAAAGCATTGAGGTCTGTCAATCATGTCATCCGAAGCAGACAGATACTGGATCCCCTTAGAATGACACCAGAAACTTAGCCAACTGTTGAAATCAATCATTTTCTGCTTGTACTGTGGTATCACTCTGGGTGATGGTAGGATGCTGCTCAGGTCTAGGGTCTTACCCACCTGGGGTACATAATCAGAAAGCTTCTCCATGTCCCTCTTCATGTAGTCCAGGGAAGTACGTCTCGGGTCATTCACACCCACATGTACAACACCACAGTCATATTTGTACCGGTTGTTGAGGAAGCCAATAATGAGGGAAACGTACTCACAAGCGAGGAGTGTGTTGAGCAGATGGAAAGAGTACTTTGAAGGGCTGATGAATGAAGAGATGAGAGGGACAGAAGGTTGGATGATGTGCGGATAGTGAATCATGAAGTGCAGTGGATTAGCAAGGAGGAAGTAAGGATAGCTATGAAGAGGATGAAGAACAGAAAAGCTGTTGGTCCAGATGACATACCTGTGGAAGCATGGATGTGTTTAGGTGAAATGGCAGTGGAGTTTTTAACTAGATTGTTTAATGAAATCTTGGAAAGTGAGAGGATGCCTGAGGAATGGAGAAAAAGTGTTTTGGTACCGATTTTTAAGAATAAGGGTGATGTGCAGAGCTGTAGTAACTACAGAGGGATTAAACTGATCAGTCACAGCATGACGTTATCGGAAAGAGTAGTGGAAGCTAGGTTAAGAAGGGAGGTGATGATTAGTGATCAGCAGTACGGATTCATGCCAAGAAAGAGCACTACAGATGCGATGTTTGCTTTGAGAGTGTTGTTGGAGAAGTACAGAGTTGTTCAGGAGTTGCATTGTGTCTTTGTGGATTTAGAGAAAGCATATGACGGGGTGCCTAGGGAGGAGTTGTGGTATTGTATGAGGAAGTCGGGAGTGTCAGAGAAGTATGTAAGAGTGGTACAGGATATGTATGATGGTAGTGTGACAGCAGTGAGGTCTGCGCGGTTGGAGTGACGGATTCGTTTAAGGTGGAGGTGGGATTACATCAAGGATCAGCTCTGAGCCCTTTCTTATTTGTAATGGTGATGGACAGGTTGACAAACAATATCAGACAAGAGTCCCCGTGGACTATGATGTTTGCAGATGACATTGTGATCTGTAGTGAGAGTAGGGAACAGGTGGAGGAGACCCTAGAGAGGTGGAGATATGCTCTAGAGAGAAGGGGAATGAAGGTCAACAGGACTAAGACAGAATATATGTGTGTGAATGAGAGGGAGGATAGAGGAATGGTGAGGATGCAAGGAGTAGAGGTGGCGAAGGTGGATGAGTTTAAATACTTGGGGCCAACAGTTCAGAGTAATGGTGAGTGTGGAAGAGAGGTGAAGAAGAGAGTACAGGCAGGATGGAGTGGGTGGAGAAGAGTATCAGGATTTGTGACAGATGAGTACCAGTAAGAGTGAAAGGGAAGGTGTACAAGAGGGTAGTGAGACCAGCTATGTTATATGGGTTGGAGACAGTGGCAATGACAAAAAGGCAGGAGTCAGAGCTTGACGTGGCAGAGTTGAAGATGTTAAGATTTGCACTAGGTGTGACGAGTATGGACAGGATTAGGAATAAGTATATTAGAGGGTCAGCCCAGATTGGAAGGTTTGGAGACAAAGTCAGAGAGGCAAGATTACGTTGGTTTGGTCATGTGCTGAGGAGAGATGCAGAGTATATTGGGAAAACGATGCTAAGGATGAAGCTGCCAGGTAGCAGGAAAAAAGGAAGGCCTAAGATAAGGTTTATGGATGTGGTGAGAGAGGACATGCAGGTGGTTGTTATGAAAGAGCAAGATGCAGAGGACAGGAAGAAATGGAAACAGTTTATCTGCTGTGGTGACCCCTGACGGGAACAGCCGAAAGAAGATGAGGAAGCAGAGTGCGTGCATTATGTGGCAGATTCTGGCACCTGACAGGCAAAATGACTGGTACTTTCTCCTTATTCAACCTAGTGATTGGGACATCAGTGTGCCTCACTATCGAATCACCGATGACAAGTGTATTGGGCATGCTGTTTTGCCTTAGGAGCTTTGGTTGAGTGGCACACTATTTAGGAGAGTTATAGGTCTCGTAATTAGTGTTGTGGTGGTCGAGTGCATTTCTGCCTTGGAGGTCTCTGCCATCTGGGTAGATTTTTATTGAGAGCCTCCATGAAGGTGGGAGCGTGGTTTGTGTTTTTATGTGAAGGCAGTGCTGGTGTGTCTTCTGGAGTGTTGTGTGTTCCAAGTGGTGCGATGCATGTGTTGATCTTCTCCTCTTAACAAGCTATTATGATCTTGGATGGAGAGTGCGTGGCTTTCAATTTGGATATCCTAGTGCATCTCTCGCAAGTCTGTGTGATGGAAGGTAAGAGGAGAGGGTTGTCAGTGTACCTGAGACCGTTGCTACATTGCTTCAGGATGCTCAAGTTCACCAGGTTAATAGGAGAAAGCACAGAGAACTGACCTTTAGACATGCCTGGAGGGGGTGGGCATTAATAATAAGTACTGGAGTTGTTTCCATGTAGAATGTTTACTGCTGGTAGCACGTTTGTGTGCTACAATAATTGCTACAAGAAGTCTGGCAAAGTGTTAAACTAATAAGCTAGTAAAAGTGCAGGAGAGGAGAGAACTAGCAGATCTAAGAACTATTACTAGTTTCTGAGTTGCCCATACCTTACTTGGATAGAAGAAAGTTTCTTTGTTCACCTGTGAGAGAGGGGAGCTTTGAGCAGCCTATCTGTCCCTGGAGGAGTGGTTCCAGCCCATAAGTTAGTTTATTGGCCATTATGGGCTAATTTCCATCTCTTTCATTTCCCTGCTATAAGAACCGCATTTGCAGAGTTTTGCGCTCCGGGCAGCGCTGGTTAGTTACGGTTAAATTATTCCCAGCTCCACTAAGTCTCTTCAGTTTTCCCTTGAAACTAGTCTAACTCTCAACCTAAGCACTCAAAAAGCATCCTACAGCCCAGCACTTGCTCAGACCTAATAGCAAGCACTAATATACCCTGACACTTGATAGCCAGCAGGGCAAGGCTCTTTATTCACCCCTCACCAACCAAGGGACTAATCAGCTCACCATACTATTCAGGCATGACCAAAGGGTAATTTCAGGTGTACTCAGGTGAGATTTAAACTCCTGGCGTTGAGTAGCATAACCCTCAGTTTTTTGTTAATTGTGTTTATGGAGGTGGGTTTGACTTTTGAGCCTTGCCTAAAAAAGGCACTATGGGGCAGCAAGAGCCTTGGCCAGTATTCGAAAGCCTAGGGGTGACAGGTGCAAGCAGTCTCTTGCGAAGCAATGCGGCTTGTCGAGCATGTGGTCCCAGGCTGACAGACAGAGGTGGTGAATCTGGGTATCCTGAAGCAATGTTACAACTGCCTCATGTACACAGACAACCCTCTCCTCCTACCAAAACAATAACATATGTGAGAGATGCAATTATACAGCCAAACTGGAGGCTAAGCTGTCTCCACCCAAGACTAGAACAGACCGTCAAGAGGAGGTGGTTAACACTTGCACCACACCTCCAGCCTCACACAGACCTACTATACCAGCACTGGCAAAAAATACACAAATACACAAAATCATACCAGGAGGCTCAAAATAAAAACCTGCAAAAGCATCAGGGACCACCAAAGCAGACTCTCAAACAACCTGCACCTCCCATCACAAACCAGACAACACAAAACACAAAATCAGTGTGCCACGCAATCACAGCCCTTAAGGTGAAATAACATACCTAACACACTAGTAATAGGTGACTCTATAGGTCAGGCACACTGACATCCCACTCACTAGGCTGGACAAGCAGAAGATTACTGCTAGCTGCCTGTCGGGAGCAAGAATCCACTACATAACACAAGCACTCAGGTCACTCCAGAACAAGTACAAATATGACGCTGTCATTGTTCATGTTGGTGTAAATGACTTGAGATGCATCTCCCTGGACTACATGGAGAGAGACATGGAAGAGCTCTCTGATCATTTAGTCCAGGCTGGTATGACCCTGACCCGGAGTAGCTTCCTGCCCTCACCAAGAATGATACCTCAGTATAAAGAAAAAAAAAATGATCAATTTCAACAAATGGCTAAGCTTCTGGCGTCATTCAAAGGGGATCCAGTGTCTGTCAGCATGGGATGATATGCTCGATAAGTGGCGCTGCTTCGCAAGAGACTGCTTGCACCTGTCACCCCTAGGCTTTCGAATACTGGCCAAGGCTGTTGCTGCCTCCATAGTGCCTTTTTTAGGCAAAGCTCAAAAGTCAAACCCACCGCTGTAAACAACACAATTAACAAAAAAACTGAGGGTTATGCTACTCAACGCCAGGAGTTTAAATCTCAAAATGCATGTGCTTGAAGCATTCCTCATTATGGAGAACGTAGACATCTGTGCAGTAACTGAAACCTGGTTCAAGGCTCCAGAGAGCACCCCAGTACTACCGGGCTACAACTCATACCACATGTTTCGGCCACAGAACACAGACCGAAACACAAAAGGAGGGAGTGTATCCATATTCATCAAGGATGCCTACACCTTCAGGTTAGTGGCGCAGCATGATACCTCTGAGATCATCCATCTGCAACTAGCATCGGGCAAATCTGCAATGCAAATTGTGGCCTGCTACAGATCACCCTCCATGACCCAGGACCACCATGCTACCTTTCTGGAATCACTGGAAAACATAAAGTTCCCACCGAACACCCTGATATTGGGCGATTTCAATTACCTTACCATTAACTGGGAAATCTACTAGAGTACAAACTCCCAGGCCCACAGCTTCCTGGAATTCATCAACTCAAATGCCCTGGATCAGCTGGTAAACTCCCCTACCTGAGATGAAAACATATTGGACCTGGTCATCATCAACATGGGTGACAGGTGTTCCACACCAGAAGTCAACCAATCACTGGTTAGATCAGACCATAAACTAATCACCGCGGATGTCCACACCCCACCACCACCCTCAACTAAGGAAACCACAGTAAAAGACTTTTCTTAAGCAAACTTCACCTTACTTAAGACAAAGGTGGTAAGTTTCAAAGCCCCCATGCTAAAGGATAACGCTGCCAAAGATGCAAAAACCTTTACAAATGCACTCTATGAGCATCTACAAGGATGCATGGATAGTGCCATCCCTAGCAAAACCAAGACTCACTCTCCTCTGAGAAAGAAACCAGTCTGGTGGACCCCTGCCATAAACAGGCTATATAATAGGAGGAAACTAGTTTAGAAAAAAAGCAAATCCCAAGAAGGAAAGACATCCCTGATCAGTATCATTAAGAAACTAAGGTCCCTCATAAGATCATCCAAGGCTAACTTCGAAAAAAAAAATAGCCAATGATTCAAAAGATGACCACAAAGCCTTCTTTAGCTAGGCCTTCCTTAGCTAGGTTAAGAATCTAAGTGGCAACTCACAGATATGCACTGAACTAGTGCAAAATAGCACAAAATATACTGAACCTACTGATATTGCCACCATCCTGGCAGATAGATTCAGTGCAAACTTCACACCCCTCTCAACCCCAAAAGGGCCCACAACAATACCGGAAAAGTGTAGTGTCTCAGAAATCACAGATACACAGGTGAAAACAGCCCTTCAAAAGCCAAAAACACAGTGTCAATGGGGCCAGAAGGTGTCCCAGGCTGTGTCTTGCACTAACTACAGAACAAACCAATCCCCCCCCCCCCACCTACACATGCTGTTCAACCTCAGCCTCCACACAGGCTACGTGCCCACAGAATGGTGCACAGCAACAGTTATTCCTCTCCACAAAGGAGGGGCCACAACTGACCCTGGTAACTATCGCCCCATAAGCCGGACTAGCCTGGTCTGCAAGACTATGGAGCGCATCATCATGGAACTCATTAATAAAGACATTGGGAACCTCCAAACACTTGCCCGTCCCAGTTCGGCTTTAAGGGCAGATCATGCCTATTAAACCTGGTTGACTTCTTCGAGACAGTCACCAAGGCCATAGATGACGGAAAAGGTGGTTCACACAGCCTACCTTGACCTTGCCAAGGCTTTCAACACCATCTCACACTCGGGTATTACAGAAAAACTCACCAGACTGAACATAAACCCCCTACGTCACGAGATGGGTTGCCAACTGGCTTACAGACAGAACTCACAAGGTAAGAATAGCGGGCTCCAGGTCCGACTCTAAAACCGTCACATGTGGTGTCCTGTAAGGCTCCGTCCTGGGACCACTACTGTTCGGCATATGCTTCTTAGAAGTACAGGCAAACACAGGAGGACTATGGCTAACCAAGTTCACCAATGACTGCAAACTGGGAGCCATACCTGACTCTCTGGCTGACAGACATCCTCCAAAAGGGCCTTTCTGAGACGGACACCCAGTGTCAAAGTCATGGCCTCAAGCTAAATGCCAACAAATGCATAATCATTCCGTTTGGGAAAAACAAAACACTCAGGAATTACCACATAAGTGGCAGCCCCTTAATATAGAAGAGTTAATAAGAGATCTGGGGGCAAGGTAGATAGTAATCTCTCCTTTGACAATCATATTGCCAAATTAGTTAGAAACTCCTTCTGTGTGGCCTAATTACTAAAGGGTTCGCATCTAGAACTAAAGAGGTTACAGTGCCCCTCTACTCCTCACTCATCAGACCCAGTATAAGTACAATGCCCCATTTGGGATGTACCTTACAAGACACTTCCAACAGCTGGAAAGACCACAAAAGTACTTCACCAAGAAGATTACTGGCCTCAAACATATGTCTTATGCAGCCCGACTGAAAAAAACTCCAGCTGTACTCAGTGGCATATCACTTACTCAGAGGTGATTTCTGCCTGACTGACAAAGCCATGTCCAACTCAGAATGGATGGACATGCTCCACTTAAAGAAATCCAAGTCACTGCGAGCCACGTGCTCTAGTGAGCTAAACCTCGCCACAACAATAAATAGAAAATGGTGGAGGGATAGATTCCTGTCAAAGAGACTACCCATGCTTTGGAACAAAATTCCAAACTACATTAGGCAGAGCCCCTCACTAACTCTTCAAGAGAAACCTTGACGAGTGGATGGGTAACACAAAATACATCCCTGAGATCACTTCATTGGCTCTGCTTGACAGAGGATCAGTTAATTAATCAATAGGGCGGAGAAAACAGACACACACTGGCTAGGCTTATAACTGCCCACGGGCAGACAGCCTAGTACCTAGCTATGAACCTAAGGGAAAATTGAAGAGAAGACTTTGGCATCGCTCAGAAGCTTACAAACACAGTCTTGGATACAGCAAATCTGTATCTGGACTAGACAAGTTACAGGAAAGGCTGGAAACAAGTGCAAATGTGGTCTTTTAAATCAGAAAGTTGAAAGAGATGAAAAATTGTCCAAACAGCCAATAAGCTACAATTTCTGGGCCAGAAACAACCCCTCTTGTGGTAGATAGGTTACCTACTGCTTACCATTCCCACCGATAAGCTAGAAGGCTTCCCTCCAACACAGAAAGGCTTGGGGGGCTCAGAGGCATACAAATAGTCCTGGATACAGCAAATCTGTATCTGGACTACATTAGTTACAGGAAAGGTGGGAAACAAGCGCAAACATGGGCTTTTAAACCAGAAAGTTGGAAGTGATGGAAAAAACTGCACAAATGGCCAATAAGCTACAATTTCTGGGTCTGAAACCACTCCTCTTGTGGTAGATAGGTTACCTAGTGCTTACCACTCCCAGTGATAAGCTAGAAGGCTTCTTATTTTTTTCCAAGACTAATTAGAAAGTGATCTATGTGCCCATTTGATGTCAAAAGAAAAACCTTGAGGCAGGTTCAAAGTTTTAGGCAGCCAGGTATTAAGGAACTGTATCATACTGTCTCCCTCTTTTTCAGGAAACCTGTAAATCCTGATGTTATTCCTTCTAGATCTGTTCTCCAAGTCTTCTACTTTATCACAAAATAGGTTATTTTGTTTCTGAAGAAATTCAGGGTTATTCTCATTTTGAAGTGATCTTCCTTCAAAATCGAACACTGCCTCTTCTAGACTTCAGATTTGTGATTATTACTGTTAAAGAGATTCACTCAGCACTTCAACTTGTTTTACTTTCCTTTTTGAAATTGTCCATTTTGCTTTATAACTTATCTGTCTTTACAGATAACTCACTGATGTTACTTAGTATAGACTGTATGTCTTTTTTCATAGTACTGTCCTGTACACTGGGCTTACAGTGGCTCATTCTGAGAAAATAAGTTCTTTCTGCTTTTCTTGAAAGGAAAAAAGCAATATAAAGAGTTACAAACATTTTTTGTAGTAAATCTTTCAGCAGTTCAACTATGAATCCATCAAGTTTTGAAACATTCTTTTTGAGACTTTTAGTAAAAATTCTGTCAGTGATGTAAAAATTAAGCAGAGCTTAAAAAAACAGTGCTGTTAACTGCTTTCTAACTTGGTCACGCCCCCTGCAGAGAGATTTTTCTGAAGAGGTGTTTATAAGAGTCAGCACCCTGTAAAACATCTCTGGTTTTCGGAGGTAGGGAATCTGGATTTGAGGAATAATTCATAAAAACATCCTCTACCACCTCCAATACAGTAGGAATAGCCTAAGGTTTGTGCTCTGGAAGGTCAAGGAACTCCCTAACCCTCTTTTTAGATTGTGGGTACTCCTATGCCTCCCACTGGAAATGTCCCCTCATGGCATGGAGTGTCTCCCCAAAAGTGATGCCTTCAGAAGGTGAAGCTGAAGCCAGATTCTCTTCAGAATCTGAATCTTCAAAAGTAAAGAAGAGTCTGTCCACAAAGAGGGGCTCATCCTGGTTAGAATCCTCCTCTAACTAAGGTGGTTCAGAAAAAACTTCAAGGGTAGGATCCCTCTTCCTTTTCCCTGGGGAAGACTACAAAGGGGGTTGCCTATCTCTAAGGAGATAAGGTCCTCTGCTAAGCTGACAAGGACTTGCAGATATCAATGTGCATGGGAGGTGGTAGGTCTAGGCATAGGACCTGAGGTAGAACCCTTCTTAGAGGTAGCCCTAGTCTTGGCCCTAGGTATGGCTGCAATCCTGATGCCAGTCTCTTTGTAAGGAAGAGCTGATGCAGGCTGACACTTCAAAGGAATGGTAAAAGACTGCTCATCAAAAGCGGATGTCTGCTGATAGACTCCAGACCTGACAAACTGAAAGCCAAGGCCTGTGCAGAAGTTCAGGGACATGACAGCATGTCCAACTCCATACAGGTTTCGACAGAGGCCTGAGCCAACACCTCAGTAGCAGAAGGGGGCTGCGAAAGCGCCACAACTTCCTTAGCAATAACAAAGCTAGGGGAACTAGCAGACAGGGAACGTTTTTCATCCAAAGCCCTATGCTTGGGTCTTTTTTCCTGGTCTTTCCTACACTTAGGGAGATTAACCTCAGGATCACCAGCGGACACCACTGAATGATGTGAAGTAGATGGCACACTAAGATGCCTAGCCAAGACTTTGGCCTTATGCTAGATAGTCAAAGAGTTGAAATAGGCACAACAATGGCAATTAGGGATGTCATGGTAAGGGCCTTGACAAAGGTGACAATGCATGAAAGTCTCCATATGGGATTTGCTTACTACAGTGGAAATAATTGTTAACCTTATCTGACATGGGTTAAAGCAAGTAAAAAAGAGTTTGTAAATGAGGTACTTAGCTTTTAGATGACTGTCTGGTGCAGACCGAATGACCCACTGAAACACGGCTTCGGTCTCAAGTGCCTGATGTCATGGTGTTGGCTAGCTCTCTGTATACACCAGCCTTAGGAGGGGGGAGACTTTTTACTCTGGCAGTCAAGCCAGTCAATAGTTTCTACAGCAGGAAATCCCCACAAGTCAGGACTGCAACAGTGCAACACGAAGAACATCTGTTGTATTCCACATTTAAGGCTTGCCTTTTTGAATTAGGGAAATACCCTTTACCTTTTCAATCATTCTTATGTGCTTTTCATGAAACTACCTAACCAGAAGCATCAGAAACTGGATAAATCAGAATGGCCTGAATATTAATTTTTCTAAATTTTCTATTTTAGGTTACACCTTTCAGATTTTGTAGAGAGCATGGGCTTATTTACCGTTTGGCTCATTAGCATGGATCTGACAAATATTCAACTATTCAGTAATGAATGGCATTAATGTCTTAATATTGTGCTAATTTATCAAGGTTATGCAATTTACAGTCAATGTTCCAACTTTATTATGTTACATGTTATGGTATTTTGCTTGCTACTAATAAAAGTGCTTAAAAACAGTTTAAGTAAAACCAGTCCACAAACACTTTCCAAGTAAAGTCCTTTTATGCAGCCCCTCCAAGATCACAAAGGATATAATTTAATCAGTACAAACTTATCTGAAAGTGAAATAGAGACAAGTTATGGAACCATGTATAGTGCATATATGCAGTACAGCATATTTACCAGAGATACATGCAGAATTGATAGCAGTATTAGATATTCTATGGGTAAAACCATAGCTACAAAAGACTGAAAAGAGTACGATGTTATAAACAAAGGATGTCCTCAACAAAAGTAATCAATAAGGAAAAATGAATTTTTCTTTTAGTGAAGAAACTAGTGCCTTGGGCTTAATTTTCAAAATTTGACTAACCAATTTCAATCGAGTGACAAAACAAATGCTTGGCAGGATGTATGATCCGCATATAGGAATAGAAAATCACACAGACATTGAAAAATAAATAATATTTAAGCCAAGTATGCCAACTCAGAAAGTACAGTTGTGTACCTACCACAAATGTAGATATTCGAGTGTATTCACTGTTGCAGTGATTACACTTGGGTTATCCTGATGGCAGGCTACCCGCAGTCGGCCTGAATTCCAAAATCCTGGCCCGGCGTCAGTTGCTGTCGCCTCTTCACTGACGTCAGTGTGCCAGGGGTATATAAATGCAGCAGACACAATTTTCTTTAGTTTTTCTTGCCCCAGATGTCAGGTGCCCCCAAAAGGGTAGGCTAAAACATTGCTTATACAAAAGCATGCACTAAAATAAACAATGCCTTCATCTACAAGCAAATACACCACATAGGTTGTATAGAATAGAGAAGTACAGATAAGTCCCAGCACAGCAAAGAAAGGGAGATGGTGGGTGGGTAACCTGGACTGCAACAGTGAATACACTCTAACATCTACATTTATGGTAGGTACACAACTGTACTATGTTCATCGTGTTTCACTGTTACAGTCATTACACTTGGGTTGAATCCCAAAGCTGAGGTTGGACAGCTGGGTCTAAATAGAATTAGGAGTGGCAATGAGACCCTGTAGAACTGCAGTGGCAAAGCCTGCTCTGGATTTATAGTAAAGAGGTAAGTGGTAGTGCTTTGTGAAAGTGTGCACTGAAGTCCAAGTTGCAGCCTCCAAAATATCCTTGGTTGGTACTCCTCTGAGGAAGGCTGCTGAGGTGGCTGCTGCCCTGGTCGAATATGGTCTAATGCCCTTAGGCAAAAATTTGCCATGTTGTGAACAGCAGAAACAAATGCAGTGTCCTATCCATTTTGAAATAGTCTGCTTTCAGATAGCCTTTCCTTGTGATCCTGCAGCATATGCCACTAAAAGTTGGTCAATCCTTCTGAAAGCTTTAGTTTTGTCCAAGCAGAAGTGTAGCTGTCTAAGTCCAAAGAATGCAGAAGTCTCTCCCCTTTGTTCTGTGGGTTTGGATAAAAGGAAGGCAAATGAATGGTTTGGTTAAGAGCCACACTGGACACTACCTTAGGCATAAATGTTGGGTTTGTCCTTAGAGAAACCCTGTCTGGATGGAAGATAATAAAAGGTTCCACAGCCATTAACGCCTGTAACTCTGATACTCCTCTTGCTGAAGTGATTGCTAGGAGTAGAGCTGTTTTCCATGATAAGAATTTTATCTCAGCTGTATTGGCTGGCTCAAAAGGAGGCAGTGTGAGTTTTTCCAAGACAAAATTGAGGTCCCATGCAGGTATTGGTGCTCTCCTTGGAGGTCTTATGTTTTTGGCCCCTCTGAGGTACTGCCTAAGCAATGGATGTGAAAAAATAGGTGGGTCCGTATTGTTGTTGTTGTGTCTTTCAGCTTTTCCCATTTAGGGGTCACCACAGTGGAACTCCTGTCCGCTAATGATTGGTAGTTGATTTTTACGTGCCGAGTTACCAGCCCTGACTCACAACCTTCAACGACGGTACGCCCATTCATGCATGTGTCTACGCAGAAGATGCTCTAGCTGAGAATCAAACCGGACAGCGTCTTACTGTGAGGCGACAATGCTACTGCAGCAGCAGGTCCGTATTGTAATGAGCTAAAATGGCAGAGACATGGATCTTAACTGATAAGAAGGATAGGCCTTTGTCCAGCATCTCAGTTAGGTATTGTAAAATCTGAGGAATATTTGGTACAAGCGTGTCAATTCCTTGTGCCTGGTTCCAAGCACAGAATCTCTTCCATTTTTCTGCATAAGATTTTCTGGTACTGGGCCTCCTGACCTCCAAAATAACATCCATAACCGCTTTAGAGAGAGGTGTATTCTGAATGGTTACACTATCCGCCATGCAGCCAGATTTAGAGTTCTGAGTTGGCTGTGCAGGATCGGATTGTTTTGTTGGGTCAGTAAATGAGGAATTTGAGGCAATGTCCAGGCTGGGTCTTGAGACAAGCTCTTTAGGATTAGGTACCAGTGCTGGCGTGGCCAATCCGGGGCAATCAGTATCATTTGTGGCTTCTCTTGTCTGACCTTTAGGGGTACCTTGGGGAGGAGAAGCAGTGGAGGAAAGGCATATAATGTAAGATTTCTCCAGCTGAATGACAAAGCATACACTTTCCATACTTGTTTGTGATAAGTCCTTGTGCAGAATCTCTGTAGTTGGCAGTTGTGAGGGGAGGCAAATAGATCAATGTCTGGGCATCCCTATTTCATTATGCTGAATATTTGTGGATCTAGTTTCCACTGGTGAGTATCCATGAGATTTCTGCTTAGTTTGTCTGCCAGAGCATTTGTTTTTCCTCGCAGGAATTGTGCTTGCTGGTGTACATAAGTCAATGCTGTGTTCCACAAAATCATGGCTCGTCTGCAGAGGGGGTAAGAATGTCTGCCTCCCTGCTTATGTACCACATGACTGTAGTATTGTCCGTCTTTATCAGCAGTTGTCCTGGATGAAGTAGGTCCTTGAAGGCTGTCAGGGCATTTTGTAAAGCAAGCATCTCTATTTGATTGATGTGAAGATGCCTTTGGCTTGAGGGCCATGTGCCCTGAATACATTTTCCTGCCATGTGGCGTGAGATAAGCCATCTGGGCAGTTGTATTTAAGCTTACACCCAGGAATCTCTTGAGAGGGTACTAGTTTTGATTTCTTTTCGTTTACTGTGTACCCTAGGCAAATTACTAATCTTTTTACAAACGTCAGATGCTTTAGTAGAATGTTTTTGTCTCTGCTTGAATAAAGCAGTCGTCCAAGTAGGGATATATTTGAATTCCTCTGTGTCTGCAAAATGCAATTACTGGTGCCAGGAATTTTGTGAAGACCCTGGCTGCAGTAGATAAGCCAAAGGGCAGTGCAGAGAATTGGTAGTGCATTGAGCCAGCTATGAATCTGAGGTATCTTCTGCAAGATTGTCTGATTGGGACATGCAGATATGCCTCTCTGAGGTCCAAAATTACAAGTCAAGCCTTCTTGCCCAGCATGGGCAGAAGCTGCTGTAGAGCTAACATTTTGAATTTGGGAACGCCCAGAAAAGTATTTAGAATAGACAGGTCCAGAATTGGACTCCAGGCTTTGTCCTTTCTTGGTACTAAGAAAAGTCTTGAGTAAAATCCTTGTCCCTGCTCTTGTTGTGGCACTGGCTGAATGGCCCTCATGTCCATGAGAGATGAAACTTGTTTTTGTGCATCTGCCCACTGATTGTGTGGCAGGTCTGGCATACCTTTTGCCTTTGGAATGGTGTGAAAATGGAACCTGTAGACCTGAGAGACTATATTTAAGACCCATGCCCTGGGTGATTTATTTATTTTATTTATTTATATTTGTTGACCGGGAGTGTCCGACTGGACGTAGGTCCATTTTCAGTGGAGGCATGGAGAGAAAAGCTTCATAGTTAAAATAAACAGACAGTAGTTACATTGGATTACATAGCGATTAACAATTTACATAGCAATTACTTACTACATATTTACAGATGAAGAACATAGTACATCAGTAGACAACTAGAATCTTTATCCGTGAAGTACATAACAGACATTAACAAATGTTACAAGAAGAAGTTCCTGCTGTATAATAAGTACTGGCTTATGAGCATCTGAGCTTGCTATAATCAAGATAGTTAGTGGAGTGGAAAGAAAGGTAGTAGTTGGATGGGGAGGGTGATATTAGAGTGGGAGTTGCAAGGGCATAGCCAGCATGTTTTTAGGTGTGCTTTTAGTAAAGTTTTGAAGTGGGTGCATGATGGTATGGAGGTAATTGTGGGTGGGAGGAAGTTCCATAATTTGGCTATGGTGCAAGAGAATAGTGATTCACCAGCAGAGTTATTGGCTTTAGTCATCTGCAAGTGATTTTTGTTGCTGGATCTTAGTAGTAGATTCTGGAGGGATGGGACATTTAGTGGATGATTTACTAGTTTGTGGGCAAGTGAGAGTTGATACTATTGAAGGAGGTGAGGGAGTTCAAGCCAGCCCAGTTCAGCAAGTGAGAGACAGTGATGACTACGGTAGGATGCCCCTGTGGCGAATTTGGCGATTTTGTTGTAGCGGGTCTCTAGCTTGTTTAAATCGCATTGCCTTAGGTTGGTATATATTGGACAGGCATAAAATAGGGTGGAGATAAGGTGGGAATTTGCTATTGAAATCTTTGCTGCTTTGGTGAGAAGTTGCTTATTTCTGTATAGCGCTCCTAGTTTTTTTGTGGACTTTTTTATGGTCAAGAACATGTGAATGTCAAATTTTAGTTTATTGTCTATTTCCACTCCTAGCAATTTGGTATGTTCAGTTGGGTATATTGTGGTGTTGTCTTTTGCTGTGATGTTAAAGTGAGAGTTGTTTTGAGTATGTTTGGTGGGTTGGAAGATGAGTAGTTTAGTTTTGTGTGGGTTGAGTATTAATTGGGCATCGGATAACCAAGTTTCAACAGAGGAAAAGGCTTCCTGTGTGACTTTTTGCAGTTTGGGTAGGGACTGGGCTGAGCAGATGATGGTCGAGTCATCTGCGTATTGTATGTGTGCGCCATTGTTTGGTGGCAGAGGCTAGATTATTGGTGAAAAAGTACAGTTTTGTACCTACCATAAATGTAGATGTTCGAGGATCCACATTGCTGCAGTCCTAACTATTGGGTAGTCCGCTGTCCAGTCGGCCCGAACACCAAAGTATATGGCTGACGTCGGTCAGGGCGCATTAGACTGACGTCAGTACGTCAGGGTACTAATGCGCATGACCGACGTCATATCCTCAGTCTTTTCTTGCCCCAGATGTCAGAAGACCCTAAAAAGACAAGGCCCAATATACCTGCACCAAAAATATGTACAATATATACAAAAATATCAGCATATAACCTCACCTACACAACCACCCCTAAACACAGAGGGGAAGGAGGGAGGGTAAATTGGACTGCAGCAATGTGGATCCTCGAACATCTACATTTATGGTAGGTACAAAACTGTACTATGTTCTTCATTCCACATTGCTGCAGTCCTAACTATTGGGTAGAATCCCAAAGCAGAGGTAAGGGAGGCTGGCAAATCATAAAGAAGCAGGAGCTGACAACATGCCTTGCAAAATAGCTGTGGCAAAACCAGCCCTAGACTTAGAGTAGAGAGGAAGGTGATAATGCTTAGAGAAAGTATGCACTGAACTCCAAGTAGCTGCCTCCAAAATATCCTTAGTTGCCACCCCTTAGAAATGCTGTTGAAGTGGCAGTAGCCCTAGTGGAATGAGGCCTAATCCCAGCTGGAATCTCCTTGCCATGATGGGAATAACAAAATGCAATGCAAAACCCAATCCACCTAGAAATAGTTTGTTTTGACACAGGCTTGCCCTGCGAACTCAAAGCAAAAGAAACAAACAACTGCTGAGACTGCCTAAAATCCTTAGTCCTGCTTAAATAATAACGCAATTGCCTGTGTACATCTAAAGTATGCAAAATCTTCTCCCCTTTATTTTGGGGGTCTGCATAAAAAGTAGGCAAATGAATAGTTTGGTTTAAAGCCACACTAGAAACCACCTTAGGCATAAAGTAAGGATTAGTACGTAATGATACCCTATCCTTATGGAAAATCAAAAGGGCTCTACTGCCATAAGGGCCTGCAACTCAGACACCCTTCTTGCAGAAGTAATAGCCAACAGAAAAGCAGTCTTCCATGACAAGTATTTCAATTCAGCAGTAGCCGCAGGCTCAAAAGGTTGTAGAGTAAGTTTTTCCAACACAAAATTGAGATCCCAAGCAGGAGTAGGAGCTCTACGGGGGTCTTATATTCTTTGCCCCTCTAAGAAACTGCTTGAACAAAGGATGCGAAAACAATGGTGGGTCACAATCATAGTGAGCTGAAATTGCTGCAGCATGAATCTTAATGGAAGAGAAGGACAAACCTTTGTCCAATAACTCAGTAAGATATTGAAGAGCCACACTCAAATTAGGCTCAGAAATCTCCAAATTCTTTGCTGTACTCCAAAATAAAAATCTCTTCCATTTTTCTGCGTACACTTTCCTTGTACTAGGTCTTCTAGCTTCCATAATCACATTTAAAACTTGTTGAGGAAGTTGAGACCTGCTGTGTTTCAACACAGAATATGCCAGGCTGTCAGATGAAGAGAGTGAAGCTTGACATTGAGCAGATGACCGACCTTCTGAGATAACAGATGTGGAATCAAAGGTAAAGGCCATGGAGGCTTCCTTACCAGACTCCTTAGTAGTGGGTACCAGTGTTGCCGAGGCCAATCTGGAGCTATTAAAATCATCCTTGGCTTGTCTTGTCTGACCTTTAAGAGCACCTTTGGAAGAAGAGGCAGAGGTGGAAAGGCATACACATGAAGATTTTTCCAACTGAAAGAAAGAGCATCCACTTTCCAAGCTGTGTGATGAAACCCCTTTGTGCAAAACTTTGGCAGCTGGTGGTTTAGTGGAGAAGCGAACAGATCTATGTCTGGAGTTCCCCATGACACTGTCAATTTCTGAAATACATGAAGATCCAGTTTCCACTCGTGGGGATCCATGATTTGTCTGCTTAACACATCTGCTAAGGAGTTCTGTGCTCCGGCAGAAACCTTGCCTGAAGAGTTAGTTGCAAGCTGGCGCAGTCTCCCATAAAATCACTGCTTGCCTGCATAGAGGATAAGAATGTGTTCCCCTTGTTTGTTGATGTACCACATGACAGTTGTGTTGTCTGTTAGAATCAACACCTGCCCTGGAAGAAGTAACTCCTTGAAAGCCATTAATGCAAACTGGACTGCTAACATCTCCTTCATGTTGATATGTAGATGCTGTAGTCTGGCAGGCCACTTGTCTTGTATCCACTTTCCATTTAGATGAGCTCCCCAAGCAATGTCCGAGGCATCTGTCGTTAAAATCTGACTCGCCTCTGGCCGGGTCACAGAGAGTCCCTTGTTTAGGTGACATTCCTGAGCCCACCACAAAAATTCTTTTTGAAGGCAAGGTATTATTTGAATGACAGTGTCCAAATCCTGGCAGTGCTGTGTCCATACATTTTGAGATACCATTGCAGCTTCCTCATATGCAGTTTGGCATTGGGAAGCACCAGAATACAAGATGCCATGAACCCTAATGCTTGAAGGACTGTCCTTGCAGTCAGCACGGACTGATGAGATAGTTGATGGAAGTAAAGGGATAGACTCTTTTGTTTGTCCGGGGTTAAAAAGGCCATCTGGGCTGCTGTATTCAGTCTCACACCCAGAAAGCACATGTCTTGAGAGGGTACTAGACTGGACTTTATTTCGTTCACAGAATACCCTAGGCATCTTAGCACTGCTATAACATATTCCAGATGCTGTAGAAGGTCTTCCTTTTCTTGAGCCAGAATCAGGCAGTCGTCCAAGTAAGGATAGATTTGAATACCTTTTAGCCTGAAGTAAGCTATCACTGGAGCCAGAACCTTTGTGAATACTCTGGGCAGTAGATAAGCCAAAGGGCAATGCAGAGAACTGATAATGAGAATTTCCAGCTCGAAAACGCAGATACTTCCTGCAAATTAGTCTTATAGGCACATGAAGGTAAGCTTCCTTGAGATCTAAAGTTACCATCCAGTGATCCTTGCCCAGCAGAGGTAAAAGCTGTTGTAACGTCAACATCTTGAACTTGGGAATGTCCAGATAAGTGTTGAGGATAGATAAATCCAAAATCGGTCTCCACGTGTTCCCCTTCTTTGGTACTAGGAACAGGCGAGAATAAAATCCTAGGCCCCTTTCTGATACGGGGACTGGCTGAATGGCCCCTATTTGGAGTAACAGAGAAATTTGTTTGTGAGCCTCTTTCCTGTGTGGAGGAGGAACGTCTGGCATGCCTTTGAAAGGGGGCAATGTATGGAAATAAAACCTGTAACCGTGGTGAATGATATCCAACACCCATCTGTCTTGAGTAATTAAATCCCAATTTTCTTTGAAAAGAGACAGTCTTCCTCCCAAAGGAGCTGCCAGACGAGAATCTACTGGCAGCTGAAAAGGCAGGTCATTGGGTCTGTTTACGAAAGGACTGACCCCTGCCCTCACCAGAAGTCTGAGCAGGTGAACTCCCTGTTCTAGGCCTAAAAGAACCTTGAGCTCTGCCCCTACCACGTCTAGACCTACCCCTAGACTGGGAATCATAAGCAGGATATGTCCATCCCTTAGTAGGCCAATTTCTACTAAACTTGGTGGCTGCACCTGCAAAAATCTTTAACAGTTTGCATAGACTTAGCTTTGTCCTCCATTTTCTTTAAAACTGCTTCCACAGGCGAACCAAACAACACATCAGACTGTAAAGGAGCATCCAAAATCCTTGTCTTAACATGCTCAGCTAAATTATGATCCCTCAACCAGGCATGCCTGCGAAGAACAGAACTAGTGGCAGCCACCCTCGAGGAGGCCTGTACAGCATCAAAACCACATTGCAAAGAATGCTTACCCACTTGTTCAGACACATGAACTAAATCCAGCAACTCTTTACACTCAATACCTTCCGCCAAAGCATCCACCTTAGATTTCAATTGTGAAAGGAGATAATTTTGATATTTTAGCATGTGAAACTGACAATTCAACGCCCTCATGGCTAAAGTGGAAGAAGTATACACTTTCTTTCCCCATCTATCCAAAGCCCTTGCCTCTTTATCAGTGGGAACAGGGCTTTTAACCACAGAGGCCTTAACACCTTTAGGTCCCTGAGAAACAGTTCCCGGGTCTGCCCTAGGACTCTTAAAAAGATACTTATGAGCTTCAGGCACCCTATAGTACCTATCAGGTTTAACAGGAGCAAGAGGCAAAGAATCAGGATTCAGGGAAGCCTCTGCAAAAACATCTTCCACCACATTCAACACAGGAGGTATAGCTAAGGGCCTATGCTGGGGTAAAAACAAGAATTCCCTAAGCCTTTTCCTGGAATCAGAGTAATCCTGGCCTTCCCATTTAAAGTGCTCCCTCATGGAATGCAGAGTCTCTGAAAATGAGAAATCCTCAGGAGGAGAAGCTGTAGGAGTGGAATCATCCACATCAGAATCAGAATAAGGAGGATACTCCTGCAAATCTTCCATAGAAGACTCAGAAGCCTCTGAACACTGTTCAAAACTCTCAAACTCAGGTTCTACCCTAGGCCTCTTATCAGGAGGGGCATAGAACCTCTAATCATAGTAATCAAATCTTCTGCCATTTTAAGCATATGTTTCTTAGGCACAGAACCTGAAGTGCTAGGAGAAGCCCCACTGAAGCTAAACTTGGCCTACCTCTCAAAGAAGTTTTGGAAACAGAAGGAGAGGCTCTAACTACCTTGGGAAGAGAGGGAAGAACAGTTACCTGAGAAGCCCCTCAGCCTGGCCTACCTCCTGAGAAGGCACATCCTGTAACAGTAATGTCTCTGCCTGAGACTCCAAAGAAACTCCTGGCAAAACCTCTGGCTCCACTGAGCCTTCTAAAGAACCGGATTCTGGGACTGCCGGTTCATCAACCCTAGGCTTTGCGGTTTTGTCCTTGCGCTTTTTGCGAAGCGGCGTCGGAGCATCCGGCGTCATTTTATAATTCCAACGCTTTCCATACACTAACCTGGCACAGTCTAACCTTCTCTTAATACTGCGTTTGTTAAACCTAGCACAAGAGCGGCATCCAACAACGGGGTGCTCAGGCCCTAAACAAGGTATACACAAGGTATGGTAATCCCTATGAGGTATCTGTTTCCCACAAGAAATACAGTTATTCACTTTTTCTGACAGCCGGTGAAAAACTGCGGCAAGAAAAACAAAATGTTCCCAACGGGGTACTTAGCCAACTTTGATTCGGTCTGAAACTCCGACTTCAGAAAATTTCAGAACGCCAACCTGCACTCGCAAAACTGCTTCTGCATCGGACCATGCGGCAAAAAAGACTGAGGATATGACGTCGGTCATGCGCATTAGTACCCTGACGTACTGACGTCAGTCTAATGCGCCCTGACCGGCGTCAGCCATATACTTTGGTATTCGGGCCGACTGGACAGCGGACTACCCAATAGTTAGGACTGCAGCAATGTGGAATGAAGAACATCAGAGAAGAGTAGGGGTCCAAGGATGGATCCTTGGGGAACCCCTATGGAGACAGGTAGTTGGGGAGATGTGTCATTCTGCCATACAACAGATTGTTGGCGGTCAGACAGGTAACTCTGAAACCAGTTGGTGACCGATTGTGAGAAGGATAGGTTATTGAGGACAGAGATAAGATGTTTGTGTGGGACCATGTCAAATGCTTTAGATAGGTCTAGGAAAGTAGCAGAGGAGAGATAGCCATTGTTTGTATGCTGAAGGATAGTGTTAGTAACAGAGAGTAAGGCAGTGGTGGTGCTATGGTTTGGTCGGAAACAATGCTGAGTATTGGAAAGGAGGTTGTTAGTAAGGAGGTAGTCTGAGACCTGAGAGAGTGTATGCATCTCTCTAGTATTTTGGAGAGTGGAGAGAGAATAGCTATGGGGCGGTAACTGGCTAGTTCTGTGGAGGGTCCGCCTTTGTGGAGGGGAATTATATGAGATACTTTCCACAGTGTGGGAACGTAACTTTCTGACAGAGATCGGTTAATCAAGATGGATACTGGGTAGGCCAAAGCATCAGCTGCGATTTGTAGGTATTCACTTGGGAGGCTGTCTGCTGCTAATCTGGTGGGCTTAAGTTTAGTTAAGAGTTTTTTTATGCTGGAGGTAGGTACAGGAGAAAAAGAGAATGCAGTGGTGAGATTACAAGTTGAAGGTGTGGGTTGGAGGAGAGGGGGGTTGTGTTGTTTAGCTAGTGATAGTATGGTTTGTGTGAAGTGCGTGTTGAATGAGGTAGCAATATTTTCTGAGGAGTGAGGGATGTTAGGAGGAGGGGTACTGACTAACTGGGAGGAGGATGGAGTTTATGGAGGACCAGAACTGTTTGGGGCTGTGTTGAGAGGAGTCTAGGGCAGACTGGTAATAATGGAATTTGTCCTGTTTTAGTAGCTTTTTGACTCTATTGCGTAGTTCTAGGAATTTCTGTCTAGTTGAGGGGGTTTTGGTTTTGCGCCAGTGCTCCCAGGCTTTATCCCGGTTTTTCATTTCTGACTTGGTGGTTTTCTGTAGCCATGGGGAGGGCTGTGCTTTGATTCTGGAAAGTCTTATAGGGGGCATGGTAATTAAGGATGCTCAGGAAGGTAGTATTAAAAAAATTCAACTGCGTCATCAAGACTGAGGTACTTTAGAGGATGCCAGTTACATTCTTTGAGGGATGAGATGAATGTGAGTGGGTTAAAGTTTAGTTTTTTACGTATTTGACGGTAGATGACAGGTTTAGCTTGGTATAGGTATTTTTTGTGTAGGAATGTTGGGGAGTGATCACTGAGGGTGTCTGATAAGCAGCCTGTTATATATGACCGGGGGCTCTTAATGACTTGGATCCAGTCCAGGGTAGTGTGCTTGCTGGAGTTTTTATTTATCCTGGTTGGCAACTGGACTAGTTGGATGAAGCCATGAAGGTTTACATGATGGGGTGGGATGGTTGCCAGAACAGGATTGACAGTCAATATTGAAATCACCTAAAATTATAGTTTCTTGGGGGAGATGGTGGGTAGACCAGCTGAGGAGGTTTTCTAGTGGAGGGATGTTTTGGCCAGGTGGGAAGTAGCACCCAATTATGTTGATGGTTTTGTTTTGGTTTATTTTGAAGTTGGTATATATTATTTCTTCATTGCCTATTTGTGGAGCTGATGATTTTAAGATCTGGATGTTTAGATGTCGTTTAAATATTATAGCTACACCGCCTCCTTTCTTGTTTAGCCGGTCTACTCTTAGTATGCCATAACCTGTGGGGAGTATTTGCTCACTGGTAATGTGAGGTTTTAGCCAGGTTTCCATCAGGATGACTATTATCTGGGGAGTACAAGTCTATGGTGGCATGGAGTTCATGGACTTTGTTGGATATACTTCTAATATTTAGGCTTAGTAGAAGGAAGTCACTTGGCTTTCTATTGGCTGTAATATGGGAGAAGTTGTGGTTTCTAGTCTCATTATGAGGATTGGGGTTGGAGATGGTAGGGCCAGGGCTGGGGTGGATATCTCCACTTAGGGCTAGTTTAGATATGCATGAGGTTATTCGTTTTCTCAGTTTTTGAATGTGTTTGTTTATAAGGAAAACTTTATGATTGTGCTCTTTGGGTAATAGAGATCATGTGCCAATTTTGTGAAAAAAGTGCTAGCTTTCCCCCTAAGGGTGCTGCCAAAATGTAAGTGCTTGGCATTGGCAGAGGGAAGTCATTGGGACCGTTTCCTATATGGCTGTGATTTACCTTCTCTGCTTTTGGAGATAGAAGCACCCCATTGTTTGGGCCTGTATGAGTCATGGGGCTGTTGTCTGCCTCTAGGGCGTCTGTATCTGCCTCTTTGTGGACTGACACTGGAAAGGACCAATTCTAAGAAGGCCAGTTCCTGCTAAATCTGGGTGGCTGTACCTGTAAGAAATCCTTTACTGTCTGGATAGATTTAGCTTTATCCTCCATTTTCTTCAACACTTCTCCTGCCTTAACACCAAAGTATCATGCTGTAATGGAGCATCCAATAATTTTGCTTTAACATGATCAGGCAGATTCTGTTCCTTTAACCAAGCATGCTTTCTAATGACAGAACTTGCAACAGTGACTCTGCAAGAGGCCTCCAGTGAATCAAAACCACATTGCAAAGTATGCTTTCCCACTTGTTCAGCTGCATGCAATAAATCCTGCATTTCCTTGTTCTCAGAACCTTCAGAATTTGTCAACATTTTCTGTTTTAGCAGTGACATTAAGTATTGCTGATATTTAAGCATATGAAACTGACAATTTAAAGCCCTTACAGCTAAGGTAGCAGAAGTGTAAACTTTTTTCCCCCATCTGTCCAGTGCCCTAGAATCCCTATCTGAGTGGACAGGGTTTTTTTTTTTTTTTTTTTGCAGTAGAGGCCTTGACCCCTTTGGGACCCTGAGATATAGTTTCTGGGTCAGCAGCAGGGTTTTTATATAGAACTTTATGAGAATCTGGAACCCTGTTGTATCTGTCTAGTTTAACAGGGTGCAGGAGGTAAAGAGTCAGGAGACAGGCCGGACTCTAAAAATACATCTACAATGTCTAGAACAGGAGGAATAGCAAGAGGTGTGTGCTGAGATAGCAGAAGGAAGTCTCTGAAATCTCTGAGCCTTTTCTTAGATTCTGAGTAATCTTGGCTCTCCCAGTGGAAATGCTCCCTCATGGTATGCA